>NW_027271984.1:0-225000 GCF_040938485.1 Diadema antillarum | reverse complement strand
CATCTGATCGTCCATGTATCCAGCAGATCTTCTCAGTACATCTTTTTAAAGGACAAGTCCACCTTCATATATACATGTGGATTGAATTAATACAACAATATTAGTAGAACACATCGTTGAAAGTTTGGGGAAAATCGGACAATCCGTTCAAAAGTTAGAAAATGGGACAATCCGTTCAAAAGTTAGAAAATGTTCCAGTATCTGCACAGTCACTGCTGGATGAGAAGACTACTACAGTGTATGATGTCATAAATTATGCGTACAACGACATAAAGAAAATAAAATTCCACAACTTTTTGAATAAAGTGCACATTTCTTCGACTTGTTATAGACATAATGTTAAGGGTTATATCATTCCCCCTGCCTTCCAAAATCTTTCTTCCAATCTTTCTTTACATCGCTATTTACACGTGTGACATCACAAGCTATAGTAGTCTTTTCATCCAGCCTTGAGTGAGCAGAAACTTTACAAAATCATAACTTTTGAACGGATTGTCCGATTTTCCTCAAACTCTCACTGATGTGTTTTACTAATACTGCTGCATTCACTCAATCCACATGTCTACGAAAGTGAACATGTCCTTTAACAAATGTTTAAGACAGTGGGAATTTAAGGGTGTCAAATGAAGAGAATATGGAATGCATATAACGTTATACTGTCCTCAAAATTTGCTTTCCAATATGGCGTGCAAATTAGAGGACGGTAATCTTATTATGTAATAAGTTGCCTCTTAAAAGGTAGAGTTCCTTGCTGGTATAATGGCTTATTTGTGAGGGCAGACACGTTGACTGATCATTTGAATGTCAGTGACCTTTCTAGTTGATCTCATATTTTGTTTGCCATTTAAGATACACATCAATTCAAATTCAGCAGAAAAAAGCCAAAATAAACGTTAGTGCTTTTTACTGTTTATTGTTTGATTGCCTAATTGTCCAATGATCTCTTTTTAAATCTTTTTTATCCCCTAAGGTGGGTAGGTTTTAAGGTTTTTGTTTTCTTTTCAGCTTTCTTTTCGACTTTTTATAGGATCACTATAATTCTTCTGGAATTCTTTTCTCTGTTCTGTGTTCCTGCTATTTCAAATATTTGAAAAATAGGAAAAGGGTGTTGAGGTGAAAATGATTTGATAGCAAATATATAGGTCTAGTTAATCTTCGAAAATGATTCATTTCTCTTTAATTAGTGTTATCAACGAAATGATGTCTGTTATTTTTCTATTTACTACTTCATTCGTTTTTCAATTAATCATCTATATCTTCTTTTTATCAACCTATTCATCTAATGATATTTTTCCATGCCTGTTCCTTCTGAAGATATCGTCTTCTCTTTACCTGTGACTTGGCCACAGAGGAACGTTTAAGCTTGAGAATTCAACAATATGAATAGCTCCCTCTAGAAACTGAATGCTCATGTTTTGGGTTCAATCGTTGGCTTTTGAAGAGCAACTCACTTTCAGCGAATGACATCTACCACGACCTGTAAAGCTTTATTACATAATTGCATTGCTTTTCAAGATTTGATTCGTAGAATTAACAAGGAATTCTCGTAATGACTGTCAATACATAAATTCTAAAGCTTTTTATATGCACACAGTAATGAAATAAACAATCCCTCTTTCCTGTTGGACGGCATAGGTGGGAAAACTACCGTGGTGGAATAATATTTAACTATAGTTCTCTTTATTTTCATTAATGCTGCTTGTTGCAGTATGGCAGTACACCTTGCATTGCAATCTGTTAATGTGTGTGATGAACTGTGTAAAAGATATAGCCTAATAGTGGAATGCCTCGTATGATATTCGTATTATGTTACGCTCTATTTAAATTGGGTCGGTGATTTCGCTACACAGTAATCATTTTATCATTCTCTTGTGAGTTCATCATTGGATCACACACATTTACCACTGAACCCTTGAAAAAACCCATTGGTATTCCGCAGAGAAGCAGTGGCAACCTTTTTAGTTCACGAGCGTAACTCTCCGTCCCCAATCGCACTACATCAGGCGTATCGTAAACTCTTCAATGAAAGTATAAGTTGCGAAGCCCAGCATGTCAAAAGAATTCTTGAACCAAAGAACAGGGACCATTGTTTGATTCAAACCCAGCTGTTCGCAGCACTCCCCTTCGCATTTCTTTCATTGTCTGGAACTCTTTTCAATCGATTTATTAGCATATGAATAGTAAACGACCGACCAAGCACGCGAACGTATTCGCCACACTGCAGTGAACTCGGCATGATCAATTATTGTTTCTCTTTTCCACGAACCGGGGGTACGATATCGTGATCGTTCCACTCACTATAGGCTTGCTATATGCAATTTTTGAAAATGCGAATGAAATACCTGGGCGAATATTCTAATCGTAAGCAATGTGCAACAAAAGATTGGAAAAAAAAGAGCAAATCAAGTCGACAAGGACATGCAGTGAAAAGACTATAAGGCTCTATTCAATATGATGTCAATGTGCTATATTCAATCCAGTATCAACAAGATATAAAAAGCAAACAAACAGAAGCAAAAACCCGGAACGAACACATTTGTCAAACAAAAATACGATTATGGCTTATTCCGGAAACGTTTGACAGTGGAGTTACGTGTGTTGCAGCTCCATACTCCATACTGTCCAACAATGTACTACTTGGTTACCTCAGAACTAGGTCACCACGTAAAAATATGTTGACTATTGATCAATGCCACTTTACTTTGCTCATCTCTCCGTGGCGGAATGTTGGACCGGTAGGTCCCTAAAAACTACTTTTGATGGGGATTAGCCGATATCGCCTGACTTTACTATTTCAATCAGTCAATTCAGACACACTTGGATAACCAATAACCTTAAATCGCGTCTCCATAAAAGTGACGAAAGAATTAAAGAAGGAAGGTTTATTCATTTCTCCTTTTTCTCTCGCTGCGCACCGACACATTTTTGTAGGCGGTAAACAACCTATACAGAGCACGGTGATTATTGATTTCTTTTCATTCATTGGATGCTACTTGTTCCGGTACGTAAACGGCAAAATGAGAATACAGAATTCTCGCTGAACACAATTGTCTTACCCACACACAGACGAGCACCGTTCTATAAGTTCCCAAAGATATTGTTAGTGTACAGTTCTCTTTGTTCATTCCACATACATTGTGCCAGCGCAAAATAAGAAACCCTAGGAAGGTAATGCTTAGCTTCGGGAAAACAGGAGAGAATAGAATTTGCTTCTCACTCAACTTACTCAGTGTAAGTGACAGGCGCAAGGCAGCGGAGGCGACGAACGCACGCGTGTTCATTTTGATGTTTGTGTGCGCTCACCCAAAAGGCAGACGACGCGACGTGATCACACGGCGTAATTCCTCTCCAGCGATTTATGAACGAGTGACAACGGACCGGACTACGAACAGGATTGACGAGTACCGGTAGTTTACTGTCATCTCGTGGAAATGAATATCTCAATCTTGCAGGAACAGGACTTCAAGAAAGTAGCCTTCCCCTGTTCTCGGTAGTGCAGGAGTTCCTAGGACAACACCGGTTTGCGTATTCAAAACGTGGTCTCTCAACTTCCCTTGTAAGCCGGTAAGTGTACTCATTCGATTTAAAGAATGCTTTCATACTCTACTTTGATCGCCATCCACTATAGATCCATGTGCTATTGTTTTTATAATGTGTAGACTTCATGTACCATGACTATGAAACGAATTCCTTTGAATTTCAAATGTATAATCTTTTTTTTTTCTTTTATTATGACCAGCTCGCACCTCAGAACAACATGTGTATACTCTAGTTAAACAGTGATGCTCCGCGGATTACTTTAGCATTATTTCGCTGATCTATAACAATGCTATCATTGTACTGCATTTGAACACAAGCACACATACACACACATACAACCTGTACGCACGCACACACACACTTACACACACATAAATGTCATAATGGGTGGCGATGTTTGTTTTCAGAGGCTCGGTTTTATTATCGACCGGCTATTGTAATTGAAGTATAATCGTACTGATCTTTTTTCTCTCTCTCATGAGAGAAAAAAAATCCATCATGAGCACTTCGCAATAGTGCCAAATAACGATGTATTGTGGTACTCCGTCTAAATACTGGGTTGTGTGACAGGTTCTGGCGTTCTGTTGCCACTATTGAAGTTACATTGTGTAGTACCTCCGCCAAGGAGGTGTTGTTTCGACAGGTGTTTGTGTTTGTTTGTCTGTTTATTTGTGTCTTTGTTTTTGTCTGCATGCTTGTTTGTCTGGTAGTGGTAACAATACACAATTTCTCGAAAGTTAGCATGCGGGGATTTTGATTAAAAGGCTTTTGAGAAGGGGTCTGTTGTAGAGAAACGAGCAGGTGAGTGTGTTTTGTTTGTGATCAAGGTTGTGATCTGGATCTAAATTAAGATGTATTCAAGTATTGCGTTCATTGTTCTATATTAATTGTGTTTGTCATCCACACTATTGGGCCCTGGCGAACGTGTGCGCTCTCTGAGTCCTTCTATAAAGTTTGATGTATGTTTGCATCCGGCGTATTGATAGCGCATTTCATTGTAATGCCGATGGAAACTAAAGGATACCAGTTTATCATCATGCCTGGCCAAAATATAATCCAATTCTCAGCATGAAACAGTTTCCTTCACACGAAGGTGAATGGTCCGGCAAAGAGAAGACTAATTCCTGTTCAAAAGGAGTGTTCGAGACACGCCCAACCTAGCAACAATGCATCGCGGATTCTAACCATTGAAATGAAGGAAAACAACGGACAAGGATTCGAAGCCTTCAGACCAGAAATACATATCATTATTATTGTTGAATAACACAGCACACTGTGGGGTCTGAATGTCTGCTCCGACAAAGAGACTTAAAGTCATTATTTCCGTAAATAGCACGGATTGCTGGTCTATAGTATCCACCGCTGACACTGGTAAATAGTGATATACCGGCAGACACCCACCCGATCGTTATGTTATTTAGTTTTGTTTGTTTATTCAACCGCTTCCCATGCATTTTCGTGCAGATGATCTATGGCCAATTTCTCAGACACAACAACTGGCGCTAGCTCACTTCCATTCTCACTGTTTTAAAAAAAAAAGTTGCGTGGAAGAAGGGAAGGAGGAGCTCCTAGAGAAGAAGGGATAATAAAATGAAGGAGAAACAAGAGGACGAAGAAGTTATAAGAAAATCATTCAAATGTGATTCTGTCAGTTTCTCTTTTGTGAATACTCTTTTGGTGTTGAATACAGCTATGCTGTACTGTGTATGATAACAGCCTTATGTGGTGATGCATCATTCCGGTCATTTGGAATTCACTACCGTCCAGTATTCGAAATTCACAATTTAACAGGTCTTTTAAAAAACAACTTAAAATATTTCTCCTCGCTAAATACTAGTTTCACATTTCTTCACATTTGATCCCCTATTTGTCTAATTTACCCAACACTGCGTTGCATTTTCTGTTATTTTCGTGTTTTCCAACTCCTTATAGTCAGGTGATCCCATCACTGCAAGCCCTTGAGGCTTTTACGAGACACCTTTTTCTTTCACTTTACTTCATTTCTCCCCTCTTGTTCTTGTTCTTCTTCTTTTTTCAAGTCTGACTTTTTCAAAAGTCTGACTTGGTACTATAGTTTATTGTATACTATGATGACCTGTGTCATCCCTTTGTGAATTGTATTGTGAACTATGTTATATTTCGTCTTTTTTAACTGTATATACTGCAAATGTGGAAAGAAATAAAGGAGAGTCCTATGCTCTCGGTCAATCAATCAATCAATCATCTTGCAATATCTGAAATTCAACCCAAAGTGACACCTTTAAAATGAACTGAATACTCCTTCACGTTGGCATGCATATGCCTTAAGCTTCCTTAAGCCTTCGAGCACTTTGGGAAAGAACTTCGCATTACCAGACTTCAAAAGGCCACACCTTGTAAGCTTCTTTCAATTTGTTATCCGTCTTTCTATGCTAAGATTCTCCTTGCTCCTTAAACTCGAACTAATACGGCTCTTGAAGTATTCACTTGTGCAACTTCACTGGGTAATTAACTGCTGCTGTCCAGACGGGCAGTCATTGAAGTGTCATTGAAAATTATTATAGAGTAGAGAAGAAAAGGGGTAGGGAGAGGGGGAAGGATGGTAGAGCAAGAGATGAGAAAGTAAAAGATGTTGAGAGTTGAGAGAACAAAAATTACAGAAGATGAAAGATTTCATGAGGATTTATAGTGACAATACCAATTTCTGTGGCAAAATTACCCCGGAATTGATGCATTACTTGATTAAACTTTATGACAGTGCTATCGTTAATATGGGTATAATAAATAGGAAGATATATCTTCTCGTCGTCCACAGGGATTTTTTTTTTTATGTATCAACCCCTGATGCAGGAGGACATTTCGCAGATACATGTGTATATGCATGCATACATTGTATATTTACCGTGCTGGTCATTAAACCATACACACCTTCAGCAGCCTGCTCTGATGGCTCACTGAGGGTTCGGCAGGGCAGCTTTGCAGGGTGATGAATAGTTCACTCAAGAGCACTGACAGTCAAGCGTATGTGTCCTTTGAATATCATTTAGCCCTTCCACTTACGTATGTTGTGGCACTGACTGCATGGGTTTCAATCAAAGGCCGTCTATATGCAAACCGATTGGCAGCATCAATCTTTTATCTGCTCACATTTTTTTTCTAAACTGCTCACATCACCACCACCCCCCCCCCCCCTCTCATCCTATTCTTACCATGGACAGTGGACTATAGAAATCTATAGTTATTTCTAAGTGAAGATGTTGAATGAATGTGCAGTGCATTGGCTTCAAAGATTGTCTATTTTGCCCAGGGATATGTTCTCCTCATGCTCTTCATATTTCGAGCCCAATTCTCACGAATGGTAACTCTTCACTAAATAGATATGAATAACATTTTGATATAAAACGTCAATTGTGTTTAGCGCACTTTATGATGGACGAGTTGGTCATTATTATCATGGGTGAATGATCGCGCTGTGATTATGTGGATTTGTGCAAACGAGAGTGAGTTCATTTTCCAAAATAAAGTCTGAATGTCCCAATGACCTTCCTGGCTGTGTGCAAACATACCCGATTTTTGTTTGCTGTTGTTTCTTTGTTGCTGCAAGTTTGCAATAGAATGCACGCAATTATGCAATGGGAACATTGAGTCTGGATACAATGCGCTGTAAATACGTGAAATTAACGTATCATCACGTTCGTAAAGTTATAATGGTTTTATTTTCTGAATAATGTGATTTCATCATGATTTTAAAAGAAGAAATCGTAAAGAAATTGTAATTAATATCAATTAAAGATAGTCAGGTTTGCATGTTTTAGATTCCGTACGAAAGCGTACAAATTGGCACCCCCATATGTCAAACAATGCAAGATTCCAGAATATCTAAGAATATTGTTGCTGTTTTTTCCTAGACATTCAGATCAATCAGAGGAGACGCTGAGACATAATGTCAAAGCTATAATAATCTTCGCGGGGTTTATAGTGTATGCATATGTGTCAGCACATCTTTTGGTATAAGGCAATAAGTTGCACACGGTTTTAACCGTCCCCAGTTTTCTACAGTGTATACGTATTGGCAAGTGTGTATCCCATGGGGTCCAGATTTTATTTCGTGTAACGTGAGAATTCCCTTTAAAATTCCCCTTGAAAGGCTTGTGTACAGTCGTGCAGAGTTTCTCCGTATCCAATTCTACTGAATAGGAAATGACCTTTCATTCACAAATCATAGCCTTACTCACTGCTCAGAGACATTTTCTTAGCTTCTGAATGACCAAAATAAGTAACACGGAGCCAAGGAAAAGAGAAAGGGAAAGAGAAAAGGAGCTTCCATACTATGTCGACACATACATGTACACAAAGAAATGTACACAAAGTATGTGAAACGTATGTGGATATACACTGTCGCTGTAGGGCCTGCAATACACACATTGTATCTCCCTGAAGTACTGATGTATTTTAACAACTTCAGAATTGTGATTTACCAGCAACTCATATTCATATAAACACCTAGACCCTATCTGTTTGTGGTTCGATAAAAAGAGAACGAAAGCGATTACCTTCCACACCCAAGGTATACCACCGTGAAAAGAATATCCCTAGATCCCAAGGAACTTTTATAAACAAAAACAACAACAAACAAACAAACAAACAAACAAACAAACAATACGATGTAGCACGATAGTGTTGTTAGGTGTGTGTGTGTTTTTTTGACGAACAAGATGTTATGATTTCGTGCTATAATAATTCTTACTCGTTGGCATGCTTGTGAGTGCATAATTATGTGTGTGAGAGTTTGCGTACACATGATTGTATTTGTAGTTTGAATGACTTTATAACAGTTCTGTTTTGGTAAACGATTTGAGACAGACGCAGTGGGAAGAAGGTCTGAAAAGAGACTATTATACCTTTCGTACGGGGTTCCTCATCCCCGTTCTTACACGGGGTGAGACGTACATGTATCCTTGCTCAGCGGGCGAGAAGCCCCTAGTGTAGATCTGGGCTCAGAGTGGATTACAACCACATCCGTCTCTGCCAGCCTTTTTTATCATAATTTTCACTGCTATTCTTAGCAAAGGAGATATCCTCTTCCACTAAAATTGCAACAACAACGGTAAAATTACGTAAAAAAGAAGGAGAATTTTAATATGTTTTCAGGTAAGCTGGCAAAAGTGGTTTATATGTATATATAATTTTAGATACATTCTATACATGTGAAAAGAAACTGGGGAAGACATAATCGAATGCACTCACATAATATGGAGTGCACATGCCCTCTTATGTATTGATTATTTTGTGTATTGTTTGTTGAGTTACATGGATGGACAGGTGTAAATGTGCGTGGAAATGTAATGTATTATCAAGGAATATATAATGAGAGTAAGAAAATAGAACAAATTGAATTAAAGTTTATCTGAAGTCAGACTACGAACGATCAGTGCGATTAGTGTAGTATTACTGAGAGCGACACAATACCTTATTCCTACACCTTCCAGCAACACATACAGCTGTAGTACCTTATTCATTGATGAATGAATCTCCTTCCCAACTACACGTGTGTCTATAGAATTGCTGTATGCACAGATCCTAGAATCGAAGCAGAACAGCTATAAAGGAAAACACTTCACATTTTATAAGTTCAATTAAATACATGTGTTTCGATTGTTCGTGCGGGGTATTTTTTTATGTTGCACACAATTTGTGTAGTGCACACCATCCATATTTCTCGCTTGTTAGCACACACTGTTAGGGCCTATATTAAGTCGATTGAAATTTAGTGGTTGAAATATGGAGCGTAAATATATTACGGAAGGATTATTTTGCGAGATCAATAATAGAAATATATTTACTACTACTGCTACTCTACTACTACTACTACTACTACTACTACTACTACTACTATATTAACAATAATACTGACAGTAATAGTAATAATGATAATAAGAGTAATAACAATGATGATGATAATAATAGTGAAATGATAATGATAGTAATAATAATAATAATAGGAATAATGAAATGATAAAAACTGCATGTGTCTCTTAAAGACTTCAATCAGAGCGCTGTTACAAAAAAGCACACACATACACACACACACACACAATAAGCGTTCATTAGAAGTAGTAGTATACAGTACTAGCAGTAATCGTATTTAGTAATCCTATTACAGTCAATGACTAAACTAGTGTAAATCTGGTTTGTGCATATAGTTCTGGTGAAAGGCGTCTTTAAGGTTATACCCTATTTTAAGGAGTTTACCGAAGGCCTGTAATCCGCATATTTCGTAGACTTTTATGTGTTTAGGATTGCTTTAAGTGGAAACGATACTTGAAAACGTGCTCTAATCGCTTTAGGTATAAAAGCGTACCGATAGCTCCGAAAAGTTGATTTTTTCAGAAATACTGTGGATATTCCTCCCAATATATATATCAATATATATATATATATTAATATCAATATATATATATATATATATATATATATATATATATATATATATATATGTATATATATATATATATATACATAAATGAATTAGCCTACAGACAATTCATTCTATTCTTGTATATCATATGTAAATAATTTGGCAGAGAGAATCCTGGACAGCTCCCACATGACAAGAACTAATTGATTTTCGAGCCTAGTAAGAAAACATCAGACAGACACAGCCTTCGTATTTGTAGCAGCAGTACATTTGCTCGCCAAAACATATCGACGCAAAAACAAGAAATGACGTCATCCATGACACCTCAAAGCGAGATTGAATCGACACGTGGACGATTACGAGCCCCAGCGTACGGCGACGCGATGAGCTCATGCTGCTATATTCGGCGACTGCTGTACATCTAAACGAATGTCACGGTACAGCAAGTGCATTTCGCACAGTAGGAGTATCTTAATGTATAATACTTTCAGTAGTGCATTGCAAAGTATCTTCGCAAAATACAGCCAGTCTTTTTCAGCCTGACCAGGCTCCTGCATGTGAACCTCTAGCATTCATATCCTAAGCATAACTGGTCCTCTTGAATGTCTTTAGTGCTGCCTGATCGTGGTAAAATGAAAACCCATTGTCTGATCTGTCAGAACTGAATGCAAGCTCAACGAATTCCACCTGTGGAAAGTAATAATTGAAGGCAATAATCATCACTTATATGCATATTTTACGCATATCTTTCTATACATGATTATACATGATTGTCTCTTACAACCAGAAAACATGCCCGAGCCTTGCCGAGATTTGCCCAACATAGCAACAACTAAATATGCAAAGTGCACTCCAAGTGTTGAAATGCACTCTATACGTGTACAGTTAAATGGAGTAGCTTGTTGCTTAAGTCTTTAAAGTAAAATGAATATGATAATGAATACACTATATAAAATAGCATAGGCCTGTAAACAAGAAACATCAGTCAGTCTATACACTGGTTAACTGGGCCTAGAGGCCCGAAAGATTTTAGAATACCACGAGGGTATTGGCTTGGTTTTACCAAGGTGGTATAACTCTAACGTTGAAGACTCCATTGGATCAACATCAATGACATCTTGTATCAGGAAGATGGGAGATACCTACCACCTCTCTGATCAAACTAACACTGACTAAGTGAGCACTGTGCTATAGTGGACAGCCAGGAAGTGGACAGTAATCTGCATGGACTCCCATCGACAAATTCTTGGTGCCAGTCCTGCTTTGCGCACACAGTCTTAAGTCCCTCCATGCCATGGACTTTGCATAGCGTGTACAACACTATAATGGGAGCTTTCAGTGCCAATCGGCACTCAAAACATACAGAGGGTTACCAAAAAAAATGTTTTCAACTCTAGATTTTTTTCTCGACCCAGTCGCACTAAACGGGCACCTTGTTTTGCAATGATAAGCGTGGCAGCGCAAGTAGAAATGAAAGTGTTGACACCATCGATGCTAGCCGCCGTATTCAAGACCACCTCATTACTGTCATTAACAATCTATTATGTTTCCCCATCGCCACCCACATTTATAATTTCATCTATAAAGCTTAGTACACAGGCACTAATGACAGGAGTTTATAAATGATTATAGCTGTACATTGGTCCATATCCTCAGCTCCGGTTAGGATGTGCTCTGAACCAACGGTTACCATGGTTACAGTTTACTGACAATAACATAATGACAAATAACTGTATGAACCTGGGTATACATTTTCATGTGGAAAGCGGTTCTACGTTCCGAGGTAATTATCCTAAGTGCATTTTCTGGCGTCTAGTGAACACTTGCATTGGGATGCAAATACAACAGGTTCATTACGTAATTTGATGACGTAACGGAGATGCCTGCACAAACATCGTGTATTGTATATTCACATCGGGCGTAGATGACTCGTGTATGAGGTGGCGGAGATAGCACCTTGTCTGTGGTGTTTGATCGCTATGCCTGTATAATCACTGCTTTTACCGTCCATGTTTCTGGTCAATATTTTATACATCCATGATTATAATAAATCTTGTATCCCTTTTGAGTATATACTGTCTTTTATCCCTATCCAGTTCTGTACTTATCTATCTCTCTATCTGCATACATGGTATCTATTAATCGGTATACTTATTTTTTTTCCACATCGATTTAAACTGATCTACATGTTTATAGTATCTATTTGTCTATAATGTATCTTATTAATTGTTTAGCTAATATATTAATATATCTAAAAATCTAGGTACATCTCTATAACGTAAATATATATCCTACTCTATTTCGTACTGTCATGTCTATCTGAATTATTATCATTATAATTATTTACTGCGTATACCTGTTTATACTATTTGCCGAAGCCGTTTCATTGTTCTACACAAATCAAAATAAATTATCCAATTTTCCATGTAAGCTGTAGCTATCTATGGATCTATGCCTCCTCCTATATGTTACCTGCATCAGACTATTATCTACTCACCAAAGCGATATCAAATTGGATTATCCGTGATTATTGGTCATGGCTGAGTTAAATCCATGTCGATCTATCCATTTCCGACTCACCTGATCCTTGTGTTTATCAATTTTCTGTCGTATTAAAAGAGTATTCATCATCAGGGCATTAGATAGATCCCTCTTCTCCACCCCCCCCCCCTCTCTCTCTCTCTCCCTCTCTTTCTCTAGCATTCTATTTTTTCGCCGCTCTTTCCTCTTCACTACACAACGTGCCGCCGTGTCCTTCGCGTATGATAATTGAAAGTTTCTTACGTTGAACATCCCTGGACGGGTTGCCATTTTCACTATACAATTGCCCATTCCCCTTTTTACCTCACTAACGTGATATGTGTAGATTTTCAGATTGAGATAACTGTTTGTTTTTCAACTTCTGCCGGAATATTGTTATTTATGACTGTATTCGCCTTTTTACGAACTTCTACAATGTATGGATTGCCAAATATACTTTTATTATGTTATCATTTTCAAAATTTGATTTCCATATCATTTTGACTGTATAGCGTACAGTATGTATGTCAATATCATTTTGACTGTATAGCGTACAGTATGTATGTCAACTGTATAGTGAGAGGCTTGACCCCATACGAATCTACCACTCGTTTACCTCAGTGCAGTAAGGCAGATGACAACATGTATACTCTGTGTTGTAGGTCCCTTTCCATATTTTTTTTCTCGCAAATACATTATATAATTAGATTTACATTCTATCATTCAGTGCATGGAGTGAGCTATAGCAATTCAGCGGTATATATATATATATATATATATATATTTTTTTTTTTTTTTTTTTTTTTTTTTTAGTGTGTGTTGGTAACATTTTTTAAACTTCATTTTCTTTTAGTACAACTAAAAGCAAGATATTAAGACTATCAAGGTTATTGTCACAGTGTATGCAGCACCTAAGCATAATGTATAGTAGTCGAGAGAAATGCGGCAAATAATGTGTGTATACACTTGAATACTATACGTTTCGTGCAATGCCCTTCCATTGCACTCTACAATCCAAGAGTGACTACAAACATTGACAAAATCGTTTGTCCGTTTACTTTTACGCTTCCTTTCATAGGACTTGATACTGTTAACCCTTTCTGAGCCAGTGACTTTGGACAGTGTAATGTGTACAATGCTATGGGGTTTTCTTGCCAATCCGGAACTCCAAAGCGTACAAAGGGTTCAGAAATACACCGTGTGCTGACACCCTTAAACAATTTCAAGTGCATCGTTTTCCTGTTTAACCCTTTCAGGGCCACCCCCTGGATATATGCCATTGACTTTGCGTACAAACAGGTTGCTCTGAAATCCCCTCCTGAGGTGAGAGTTAGGCCTATATTAAAGAAACGGTAATGAGTGTGTTGAATCAGGAAACGTACAAAGGCAAAATGGCCTTCTTTCAAATACACCAGCACGCATTCCCACATCTCTTCTTCTCTCATTTCTCTCTCCCACTCCCCTCCCCCTTCTCTCTCTTACTGTTATTCTCTCTTCCTCCGTCGTCGGTCAATTCCACTCTAATCAATACAATCGAACCACACTCTTGGAAATGAAGATGGGTTGAGGCAGAGATTGGGAACGGCGCCCCTCCCCCACCTCCCCCCCCCCCCACATTGCTCCACTCTCTCTTGCGTTTATTGCTTGCCAGCGCGCCTTGTGTATTTACAATGCATGCACGTGCAAGTTAGAAGCTGCGAACTATGAGGTAGTCTCCTATTTTAGTGACTATGATGTCAACGGTAGCAGGCCCCTCCACATCCAGGGTTCTAGCTATATAGACGCTTCTCTAGATGAATACATGGACAAATTGAGGTTCTCTCTTCAATATGCAAGACATGTTTGGTGTTTCGGAAATGTCAGAGTGCTAGATTACTCATGAATGCCAAGGATCGAGACACAGACATGATGTAATTTCACTGGAGCCACGATCGATACAATCTTAATTCCACCTGCCATGAGTGACTGCCCCCATTTTGTCCTTCTATAAACGCCTTAAAGTAGGCTTATATGGGCATTGGGCCACAGTACTACTCGTATGCGAAAACCCACTATTCTACTTTCCATGGTGTTTTCCCCTTCCTCATACAGAGACCATAACCCAATACAACGGCAATAACAATTTTCACATGCAGTTTTCGTCATCTTTTACTGTGGTTCTATAGGCATACATTAGATGGTTAGATATCGATATAAGGTAGACAATTAGTCATAAAGAACTTCATGGCTTCGATCGACTCGGTCTTTGCCTCATACGTATATGTAGTCCCATACCTACTATTCTATGTAAGTAGAGAGAAGCATGTGTCGATATTGATGCCTGCTTTTCTTTAACTTTATTTTTCTTGAATACTTAGTATTGGGGAAGTCTGTCAAGGAAAGCCAAAATGTTATTATGTTGCTATATAAGGCTTTGATGATCTATTTTGAATGTCTCATGAACTCTGAGAAATAACCACAGTCATCACGTTCAATCATACTTCTAAAAAACAATAAACATCCCCCAATTCAATACACATTACGACATTGATTATACAGAAACCTGCTGGAATTCCCCCCCCCCAAAAAAAAAAAAAAAAATGTTGAAAAACGATCACCCGCGCCACAAAGATGTAGGGGAATTGAACACAATGTCTGTTGTTTGTGTATGTTACAACTGTACTGTTTGCTGTTTCCGTACATTGATCCTTCTACCACAGTGTTGTGAACATTTAATAGAATGATGGTTATTACTGTATACCAATAATAGGGTTACAACATACACACAAGATCTTCCAACACAGTTAATACCAAGGGTTTCATTTTTCAGATGTATATCGTGATTCTGTTACAAAACTTTCAAAACTATACTTGACTGTCTGTAAAAACCAGTCCCTTTTTAACCACTTTCCACTTGATATTATGGAATGCAGATTTCACATTTGCACAACTGTTTTCGACATCTGATAAACTTAGAACATTGTGAAGTGTTTTGAGAATTAAGCCGCACTTGACTCAAGTTTGCCTGGTTTGGTGTTCACGCACTGTATATGGCATTCAGAATCTTAGAAAGTCATTATCTATTCATGTACAGTGCTCCTGTTGACAAACATAATTTATCTGTTGACCTACAGTATATAGGAAGGTGAACAGCAGTGTAGAGAATTTAACATTTTACTTAACGAGGATATAGCCTTACTGAGATAACTGTATACCAAATGTCAGGAGGCTGACACATACGTGTATCTTTGTAGACCTGTATTGGTCTGTATGCCTACTTTTATCATCACATAGGAGCTGCGGATGCATTTGTTTTGTATATTGCCAGACGCGGTCAATCGCGACAGTTTGTGAAAACGCGCAAACACGTCTTCCTATTTTCACGAACTGAAGCGATGGGTTTACTCCGAGATTGCTCCTAAAATTGTGCTTTTAGAATACAAGATGACCAATTATGATATTATTAAGATTGGAGTAAAATTCTCATATTCTCTCATACTATTATGATATTTAGGTAACTTTTTGTGAAATTTGAGCATAAACATTGTTTTCGAATGATGAAAACTTCAGACACGATTATCTCAGAAAAAAAAAAATGTTTTCATAACTCCGGGGCTGATCGCGTCACTTCGTGAGAAAACCAGAGATGACTAGAAGTATATGGAGAATAATGAGTAGAAGGAGGAGGAGGAGGAGGAGGAGGAGGAGAAAAAGAAGAAGAAGAAGAAGAAGAAGAAGAAGAAGAAGAAGAAGAAGAAGAAGAAGAGGGATGAAGAAGGAAAAATGTATACCGTGTATTACATTGTTAATCAGTTATGGAGTTCTACAATATGCGACTATCGCAATCATCGCAACCTACACGTTTGTCGACAGCTTAGCAATAATGATAAGCGGAAAGGAGGCAATCTTCAACCTAAAACGGGCTTGCCATTTCTCGTATCCGCAAGGGATACCAACTTGGTACTTGCGCATTGTTAAAGCTCGTTATAAAGACACGTTTGACTATACATTATAGCAAAGACATTTCGCTCACCGTAATATTAACAATCCGTAGCATTATAATGCCAATTAGTCTTGATCCTTTTTGCATCAAATTTGATCAGTCCGATGTAATAGCAAGTCATTCATTTCACACTGTTCTACACTTCTAAGTAGCATTTGATTGCCAGGACGCGTGTGTGTGGGTCCTGAAGGATGCTACGTGAGTAGTTCATAGCATTACATCTGCGTACAACACTGTTTAGTGTTACTCTTTGTACGTTAATCCTTGTGTGTGTGTTGTAAGGAAGGTGGAGTATTTATTACACGCTGGGAGGTTGGAACTGTTTTCATTGCAACTAACTATGCAGTCCTTCGTTGAGAGCAATGTCCTCCCTTGCTCCACACAGAATGCTCTCTTCTCCAATACGAGCTGAGGACCCCCACAGCATGACGTAGCCAGCTATTTCTACCCGTGTGATCGCAGACCTCGCGGCGCAACTTCCGTTGCCTAGCAACGGCGCTGTCTACCGTAGATGAGGGCTTCGATCGGTGCGTTCAGACACTAACGCAACTGTGCAAGTGTGGCGTTATGGTGCGTAGCGCAAAATGTTGAGTTTACCCACACGTGGGACTCATTCTCTGTGAAACTGAACACGCAGCATGAGGTTTTCCTGATTCCACGTCACCACTCGTGCCTTGGAGGAGTGGCGCGGATCGATTGGAGTGACATTTCCCGAGGCATCCACACATATTTGATTTGGTTTCGCCTCATTCAGGAAGATCTTCAAACAAACCGACAAGGGTTTATTATTGTCATCAAACATGTCAAAGTGAGTTGGCTTTTCATCCATCTTATTGCAAATCAGTGTACTTGGATGAAAAAGAATAGAAAAGAAAAGGCATTACGCAGTGCCAAATGTCAATAGCAAACGATAATTGCATTTGAAGAAAAGTGCAACATGTCAATTCCAAAGTGCCTGATTAGTATATCATTATTCCTTCATATACACCCCTATGATGCATAAAAGGGTTTTGACTATAATCATACAAACCGACATGGATGGTATTGCTGTGTCCATATGAACACCACGCAGTGTATATATAGTAGATGAGTTTAAGTTTTCTTGCCATGGTCATATCCATTCCGTTACGTACTCAATGATTTTTCTCTTTGACAGCAGTGTTGTTCATCTCTCAAGATTGTCAGGGGTAACATACTGGACTTGGCTGTAAGAAAGTAGAGGCGCTGTGAAGAGAAAAGTGGTATATGATTCATTACTTTAAGCCATCCAGTTCGGTGTATACTCAATGTATATCTGGGTCTAAAATTCTAGCATTACACAGATTAAAGACCTTTCAGTAGTTCAAGTATTATGAGTCATACCAACAGCGGTTGTGACCTTGGAAGGGAAAATAAGGGGGCGCTACGTTTTCATGGTTTACGCTTGGCATGTACTACCACCTGTCAGTATTATTATACTTCGAAGTAGATTAATGTTTCCCGATGTGCTGGTTTATGTGCCTGTGAACAAGTGTACAGCTGATGTTGCTCATCAACGCTCGAACCACTTTGAAAATATTGATTGCTACCAGCCCTCGCTTGTGGATGGTGGCTGTTAAGATCCTTTTTTTTCCGAGTTTAATGGCATGTTGCCGGAATACTGTCAGCAGTAACTCTGTCATCATTATTTCAGTGTTATTGTTTTGAGAAAGCGATTTCAGACACAATTTTATTTCGGATATGATAATGATAAAGAAACAGCAGCATCTTTATTATATGGACAGTGACAAGGAGCATACCGTTTAAAGCCGTGAGGTACGTTTACGTTCCAAAAAGAAATAAAAAGAAGTGTAAGTGTTGTCCATTTCTGCTGTGAAATAATCTTGGAATTTACGTGTCCTGTGTTACTCCTGCTGTTATCCGCATTGTTTGAAAGTGCAGATATTATGTTAGTGTTATTCCATGGGCGTTGATATTCCGAATCCTATATGTGGGTACAGTTTAAATACCTTACACAGCACTCATATTTCTATGTGTCCACACTATTGTTTTCCTGAAGTACACAACGAAAGTCTTCGTCGTCAGCAGAAAGTACACAATCATTCCCTTGACCTGTGTCTGAGATATTATGTTAAGGTAAATATTATTTCTCCGTGCCTTCTGGATCAGCCAGGTCACCTGCAATTTTGGTGTCCTATAAAATCAATTCTTGTGAAATTCTTTGAGTGCCATTTTCTTATTGCCGTTCTACAACTTTGACATCTGAATCCATAGAGTTCATGTAGGCCTAATTAGAGAAGACAGCGGGTGACATTAACTAATGCTCTAAGATGTGATAACTTTCGCAGAACTTTTGATGGTTCGAATTTCCTCGAACTCGCGAGGAGTGTTTCTTTCGGTACTCATTGGATCCAATATTATGATGATTATGTTAGGGGAAACTTTCCCTTTGAAGTGCCATGAAATGGAGGGGCGACAGTTTCTTCCCTCCCAAATCTTCATGATGCTGGCTATGCAGGCTTTGAATACCCATAATGTGCTCTTCTGGTCGGTTTGAGCCCCTGAGGGTTGCCAATCGTTCATGACACAGCGGCTAACATTTGACATGAGACTGTCGTGAGCAGCCTCCTTCCAGGCATTGAATCACAGGAAGAACAAATTGTAGCTCGGACCAATAACGGGGGCGCGAGACTGCACATGCTTGCGGTTTCCCCGTTCCCCACCCCAGTTAGAGGCTGTAATGCGACGACGGGGATTCCCAAACATTACAAACAGTCATGCTGCACAGTGTCCATGTGTAGTAAGAAATCGTTTGTATGTTCAGATCCCTGTTGGTCTTCAGAGATTAAGCTCTTAATCCTTGTTAATTTTATCGTTCATATATTTCCATCACTTATGGAACAATCAATTTATCGACTCTATAGAGAGGCAAGATGAAAAGGGGTGTGAAGTGAGCAATACGATCCTTAGCTCTAGAAAGGATGTTTCATAAAAATACTTGATCCCAAATTTCAATTTGTGACTTTGATTTGTGTCTTTATCTCCTGTTCAGTTTCCCGCTCTTTTCGTTCTTTCTGCGTGAGGTCTATGTACTTCTCACTTACGTTCTTTCTCACATTCTATGTATTTCTCCTGCTTGTCATTTTTCTCTTCCGTGATCTCTCGTGATAGTAAAACTCTATGCAAGACCGTAATAGCTTTTCCCATATCAGTACGCAAACAGTTGCAAAACACATGAAACGTAAATTTGACTTGACGACGCGATGCTATTATTTCACGAATTTCTCCTGGACTGTTCTCATGGAGTGCAACAATCCCGAAAATCACGTGACCCACATTCATTGACATTAACGGATGATGAAAAGTGTGACGGAAATAGACTGCTTGTGAAAGTGAAATAAGTTATTCAGGGTATACATTACATGGTATATATACAGCGCATTCTGTGATATATTCTACACGTAAGCCTGGTGTGTACATTAAGTAGGATTTTTAAGGTACCGTGTACGGTACAATTTGTGATAAATTGGGCACATGAGCCACGTGTGTATATTCCAAGGCAGACAACAACAAAAAAAGTTAGTTGGGTCATTGTGCTACCAAGGAGAACTCCTTGGTGTTACTACCAAAAGGCAGAGTGGATATAGCCTACACGCGATTCGCGATTGTTTTTGTGACCCTTTCGTTGTGCAAATCACAGGATTAGGACGATGATAGCTACTCCCATTGCAGTACGCTCTTGTCTATAATATAGGAGTTTTGAATTTGTTTTCGGTGAATGGTTCGATGATATCTATAGGAAGAAAAGCATTGAGGTCAAGGGGATTTACACTCCGCAAGGTGCAAGCCTGATGCCACATGAGCGCGCGCGTTTCAGCTGACCTCACTGAACAGAATACTAAGTACGCTCCGTGCTGTCCGCCTGTTTGAGCCACAGAGCAGATGTGTCTCCCTGGATGTTGATCGAAGTGATCGAATATTGTCATCGTAGATATCCTCATTCTAGTGCGACGCTCTCGTCAGTGAAGAAGGGTTATTACACGCAAGACAAACGCCACGCAGTACACGGCTGGATATGACGTAATATCAAAGTAGCGGGCCGCTGTTGAAGTTACTGTCTTTCTACGTCGAAAGAAGATATCAATGATTTTTTTCGGATCTAAAGCCATATAGGGAGAGAGTGTTTTCTTCTATCCGACGACAGACAGTGAGAGAGGTAATTTTATTCCTCGTGTTTGTGTACATTAACGTACTGTCCACCTAGGTTGATAACAGAGGCAATTCGAGGATGAAATGCATTCGGCTGTGCTTCAATAAGCTTACGGGGTTTGATGGGCGAGCATGCATCGCAGTGTCATTTCGCAGTCCCATCAATACGTAGACAGTGCAGTGTTACAATTCTAGCAGCGTTTGACTTTCTGAATGCCTCTCACATTTTATGTAACCCGGTTAGGGAAGGTAAAGAGAAGATTAAAGGCCCTGCACCGTGTCATATGTGTTTTATCATCCGCAGGTCACCAATGACGGAGCTCTGAGCGGGAGACCACAGGGGGTGTGTCATTCCTGATTCTGTCAGCGATATTGAGGAAAACCGGCAGAGGAAGCATTTGTTCGAAGTAAGTGTGTCCTCGGTTAGGTTCTCTTGCCTTTCAGAGCAATGGTAATGTTCCTCTTGAATAATCCTCTTGGTAATTGTGTGAGCTCCGAAGAGTATAATCAGCTGATTTGAAGTTTACATGCTTATAAACCAATTTCCTAACGGGTACACTTGCAAGGTCTGCAATTAAACAAATTAAACAAATTAACTTTTACCGTGGAGTAAATCATTCTGAGGTAAAATTATTGTCAACTTTGACGTAACTCTGTACTTCTTACTTTAGTACATGGACTTGATAGTTATTGTCTTTCTGGTGTATCTCACGATGGTAATTCAAGAGGTCAACATATCAAATCATTGATATCATGGTAACCATGAAATATAATTATTCGACCAATTTACCCAAAATACGACGAAACAGAGAAGGCTGGAAGAAATACGATCCTTTTTTTCTGCGTGCTGGCAACAGAAAATGACGAAAGAAACGAAACTCTGATGAATACTGATTTATGCAAGCCTTTGTGAAACCTATATAGGAGTTGAAATTTGTTTATCGTGATATGAGGATAGGTCGGGAGACAGAATCAAAGTGATCCAATGTTGTGAACCGTCATCAGAAACAACGTCCTTCGTAAACCGTAGGATCATGCAGGGAGGTGAGAGAGAGAGAGACGCGGTCACATCTCCCATTATGTGAATGTACAGAGTGAATATGATCTGCAACTTTCTGTATCACTCCTCGTTCGGCGATCGACTCCGCGCTCCATTATACCAGGAAGGTGGAATTATCTTCCATCTCCCTGATTATACTGACCCCTTTTAACCATCTACTAGTATTTCGCCGAGATTTCTATTTGCCTCTATCACACAACGCTGAGAAGAGTGAAACACTTTTATAAGGTGCGAAGCGGGGAGCAAAGCTCTTAGGAACACTTATCTGAAAGTTGCATTTGATTTTGCATGAAATGATTTACACAAATAGTCGCCAATGGCGGTGTGAGAGCTAATAAAAATTATATGCATGTGTTTGAAGGAGACACATACGATACACTAACACATCGACACTTACGTCATAGATCGTTGCCTCTGTTTACAGTGTTCGTGTGGTTTACTCCACATGCACACTTAAATTGACCCTGACACATCAGGGACGTTCACCAATCCGTGCCATGCGATCAATACAACTCATGACGTCATGATATATGCCTTGACCTCACGTGACCGTCACAGACCATTCCCGGCGAAGGACATCACCAGACTATTGTCAACAATATTCGGGCGAAAATGGCAGAGCTGTTAGCCGTATTCATTATCTTCTATTGATTAACGCATCGATCACGTTAATGTTGGGGTTCGGGTTAAAGGGCAAAATTGGTGCTGTAACGTTCCAGACGTTATTATCATAATCGTGTAATTTTACCCCAAATATTTGAGGGTTTGGGTATGACAGGCAGAATTGGCGGTGTAAAACTATAACGGTCCAGACGTTATTATCATATTCATGTAATTTTCCCCAAGCTGCACTTTGCAGTAATTAAGTCTAGAATTTACCTATTTTGTTTTGTATAGGCCTATTCTCCCAACAATATAATATATTGTTGGGAGAATCCACCAAAATTATTCCTTCGCATGGCCATCTACATAATATGTAGATGGCCATGCGAAGGAATAATTTTGGTGGATGAGGAGTTTTATTTTCTGGGAATAATGAAACAGTTGTAAGGAACAGAGACTGAAGATCATCATTGCCACACCTCTCTCTATAACACCGAAGTATTATGTTCATCTTTTTCGCCAGATTTAGCAATTTCCCTCTGTTTGGACAAATTTTCTATTGTGACGACATGTATCTAGCAAAACCAAATTACATTCCGGTGTAAACAGCGTGAAAACGACACTATACATACAGAAAGGTCTGTTTATTCAGGAAGACAATTCAAAATGTGTGACCAGCTTTCAATGTTTGTCACTTTTGAAGGACGTCTCCGTAACATGATCATGTGTTTGCCTAACAGGCCGATATATTGTGTTGGGGAAACGCTGGACTATTTGAACGGCAATCTTGATCAAATAACGCGGTAACAGATACACTCCAGGATGAATGATGACGCGGACAATGGGAGTGTCGCCGGGCGAGTTTGTGCACTTTTCATTCCCCGTGTTTTCTCACTCCCTGGCTTTCAAAAAGCTCAGTTTTTCTTTCCTTAAGGGCAACTAAAGGCTCGAGTTAGGAAGCCACAATTGTCTTGAAGGTTTGCTCACGATACACAGAGGTGACGATACAACAGAGGAAGAATTGAAGTGATCTTATGTTAAGCAGGTGATAATGACAGATTGAAATACAAAGATACAATTCTAATGGACCACAGGACTCTTTACGCCCCCCCCCCCCCCCCACAACCACCACCACCCGGGCAGGTCTATACGGGAACGTCTGCTCTGAAGCGAAAACATATTTCACAAAACACTGAAAACAACGATGAGATATAGCGGGAAAACTGGTAATAAGCTCGTCATCATCATTGTCTAATACACAGAATCACTACAGTTTCATGAATAAGAGGCAGATGTTGGTTATATCATGGACCTAACCATGGTTATATGAGCATAGAGAGAGGTAGTATAAGTCTCAAGGAGTAGGTAGGTTTACGGAATGAGCTGTGCGAGGGAGAAAGAGAAGAGGGAGACCAAAAAAAAAAAAAAAATGGGGGTCACAAGGGAAGCAGACATCCAGGGTTCATGGAAGAGTTGCTGATCAGACATTGTACCGTGGTTCTCCCACGAGTCACGTCCAAATCATGTTATCCAGCTAAGTTTGTAGAATTAAACATCAACCCTACCAACGATTGTGTCATTGAAAAGAAGGTCGAGCAACAGAATTTTCCTTCAACTCCGCACAGCCGGTAAAGCAATCAGTTTCGGCTATTTACCACAAAAGGAGACATTGGCAATCACCGAGTAAATCGGCGATGATCAGTCGGTAATTCAAGCGAAAGAAGGCCGCGGTAGACCCTGTCCAATTCCAAGCAGATGCTCTTGCATGTTATTCGCAGATAGTAGCAGATACGACACCTTTTATAGATCCCCTGCACATATTGGAAATATCCAGTGTTCTGTTGTTAATTTCATGTGCGTCTTCATTCTTCTTTGTTTGATATTCTGTCTGATTTTCTATATACGGAAATGCAGATGTTTGACCATATAACTGACAACTTTATACCAAATGAAATGGTATTCAGCTTCATTTTGATACACAATGACTTTAAAACAGACATGGACAACCACATTTGCTCACATGTTGAAAATCGGAGTTTTCATTCAAGCTGTATACAGCATTGAGCTCACGGAGATATGCATTCTAGATTTGATTCATAATTATGTACTCGCAAGAAGGAAGCTTAAAGGTAGGGGATACCTTTTACAGACCTCCCAAAATGCAGTAAAACATTAAATATGAACCTCAGGGGACTTGTTTAGGCTACTGCTGAGAAATTTGGAAGTCAACAGTTATCTACAATTTGAATAATGCACAAAACTCAACTACTCAGTAGTTCTGTGTGTCAGCCACACTTAAAGCCTTTTTGTTGCAGTCTTCTGTATTTTTTATCTATAAACACAAATCTAAAAGTATAAGAGCTGATGTAATAACATAAAGAGTGTGTGGCAATAATATATATAGAAATGTTTGTAAGTTTTGATGAACTTTCTTCACAAAATATACACGAGGGACACACATGCAGTGCATTGGTCTGCAAAGGTAGCCTAGTAATGCACTGGAATTTACGGTGAGCCCCGAAAAAAAATCAATTCAAAATGTAACGGTCAATGAAAATGTACTAAATGTTACCTTCCACTTTCAATACTTTATGGGAGTTTCTAAAATGATACTCTCTTCAACATACCACTGTATTTGTACAACTCTTCATTTAAGGCATGCAAATGGGATTCCCTACCTTTAAAGGGATCGTATAATTTTGGTTGAAACTTAACTTTAGGTTTCTTACATTTTTGGGTGAGATAATGAGAAACCTCTTATAAATATGAAAGAGCATGTAATTCCATGAGCAATTCAACGTTTATTTGATGAAAATTGGTTTTGAAATGGCTGAGATATCCAAAAAAGAACGATTCTAATAAAGTGTGGGACCCACACTTTATTACGATGGCTTTGTTTTACTTTGTTTTTGGATGTTTCAGTCATTCCAAACCCGATTTTAATGAAATAAACTTTGAATTCCTCTTAGAATGGTATGCTCTGTACTATATCATAAGTGTTTTCTTGGTATCTCGCAAAAAGTTAAAAGCCCAATTCTCATCTCCACCAATCTATACCATCCCTTAATACTGTCTGCTTTCCTCGAGCAGCTGTTTGGCTAATCGTGTCTCGCTGATACGAATCTATCTATATGCTGTTTTTCTGACATTTATTGGCACTTCCCCGCGACATTGTAACTCTTCTCGCTCGTCCAACTTTCGGGAAATGAGTAATTCAATATTGTCATAAATACTGTGAATGATGAATGTGACTTTTTTCATCAGTTTCACTTTCATATTCAGAATCTACGCTGTACATGCGATGTGCTGTGGTTTAATTGCAATCCCTAGTAGCAACATATTTTTGGTTTGCACTGATGTTTCGCGTAGTCAGTTGCGTATTCACAGGCAGGCACATGCCGTTATATAACCAGCGATCATTTGCTACAACATTAGAACATCACCGTGTATCACACGACACCCCATATGCACGCCAGTTGACGTTGTCGATGAAGAGCGTAAAACAATCGACCTTCGACGCAACAGATGCGCCCGCTGCGTCGGTCAGCTGGTCGTCATTTGCCAGACGACACGAGTTTCGCGTATGTCAATGCCATGACAGATCTCGATCATCATTCGACTACTGTTAGTTTACATCCGAGCTGGGACATGGGAGAGAGAGAGACAACCCCTCCCCATCTCCACAAATTGAGGCTTATCCACTAGCTGTTTATGAATGCTTATCTATGGCGGCATACCGAAGCACATAACATTTTGTATTGACACTTTTGTCCAGGGTCATCTTTTCAAACGCTGCGTAAGAAGCACTTAATAACGTATTAGGGAATATCAGAGATTATCAATTTTCACCTGCATATGAATAATCATAATTAATATTCAGTTTCATCCATTAGTCATTGTCATAACTTATCAATGTTCTGAATGTAATTTTAGTACCAATATGACCATAGAATCACGACATTTATTGCTGCCACGGTGGGGTGACAGATTGAAGGTTTATGAAGCTAAGCTAACATTGAATTTTAGGCTATTGATTATTTAGTCGATAGTTATAAGGTTAATCTTTGAACCACTCATTGTGGATGCTTATGTATACCCTGTGAGTGGGTTTCCATCCCATAGCCATTCTCGAAGTCTGCGGAAAAAGCTTACAGTGTATTGAAGTTACAGAGGTTCTTTGCCCTATTATGACGTATATGCCTCCATCAGCTCGCATTCTGAACACGTGTCAGCTGCGTCACACATGGTGAAGGCCGACACGCCACCCTTGCCGACCTCTGTGGCGCACATGTCGAGGCGCACTGCACCCGGAAAAGTCATCGCAGGCATTCAACTTGCAAGAATTGTCGATGAACACGTGGCCCTTGTAATTAGGGGTCTATTTCTCTCCTTTTTTCCCCCGGAATAATGAGGAAGATTAAAAAAAGTGACATTTGTGACAATGCTGACATTGCTGTCAATGACAGCAAAATGACATTCAGAAACTCATGTACTCTCCCGCGTCCAGCTCTTATTCATTATAATGAGACGTTTGCCCCCGGCGTTTGCCTGAAATTTACACTTATCTGAAAGAGGGTGTTTATATTCATACTTCCTGTCACATGCACTACATATGTTCATCATTGATAAAGTATAAAATTTGTTTCTTGTATATATCTCTATGGATATTTTGTTTGGCATGAATCATAATCGATCAATCAAAATCTGATTGCTAGGACCAAAATTTCAAGATGCCCTGACATTCTATGGCATACATGTATATGGAAACGTGTTGCCAATGGTGACGATTTTGATTATTTAATTATTCTTAATTGATTTAATTGAAAAAATAGAACAAAGTTCAAAACATGACTGCACAAAGAAACGATGAAATACAGTAAGATTATGAAAGTAGTCACCTTCACTGCCCTCCATATGCATGTAGGTGCCTAATTATTATGTTGGTGGCGCTGTTCACTGAGGGGATTCATTATGTCACCAAAGTTGCATTGCATCTTCTCATCGTCCTAATTATACAAAGGGAGCATTGCACTTGAAAGTTTGTGTTAAACTAGATATGTCGCCTCTTTATAAAATCTATCAAACTGTGAAAGACAGACTCGATTTCTCTTCAGGGCATGGAGATGGTGTGCAATATAGAGCAGTTTGACAATAAATTAAAATTTATGGATATTCTTATCTCTCAGGATGTAAAGTAACATATATTATTCCTCGTAATCCCATCCATTTCGACATACTCTAGACATACATACATCTAGACATTTCAGTTCCTGATGTTCAGTTTGCATTCTTTAGTTATCATTAGTGTTTGTCGGGCGAGCTTCGGACAAGCTTCTGCTATGAACAAGAGTTGAATGCGTTACTGAATTGGTGTATTCTTCCCATTGACAACATTATGCATTTCAACAATCCGGCTTTTTTGGGAACGCTTGTAGGATTGATTCTTTTAATACTTCATCAATTATATCTCGATTATTCCTGTTTTTCTTTTGTTTCACTATTCTATGGGGGGGGGGGGGTAGAGTCACATCTATGACTACTGATCCTTCAACCTGTTATGAATTAATGAAAACCTTGAAGAATGGTTACAATTAAACTTGTCTGTGAAAACAAAAAACAAAATAATAAACATACCTTATGGAGTTGTCCTCAATGCATGACCAGCTCGGTGAATGTTCACGAGCTCGGTACGAATCGAACTTGATCTGTAATGTATCTGAGATGAGCCCATCCCCTCCCCTCCCCCTCCCCTTCTTTATACTGCTTTGTTTGTTGATGTATCTTACGATGTGTATACACAGCATTCATAAGAGGTCAACGCGTTGGCTGGATGGCCTATCCTGTCCGTCTATACACCTGTTTGACATTAATGATAGACTATCAATCTATCTGCAATTACTACGCCTATTGCCTCCTAGCAACCGTGTAAAGAGAGAAGTCTTAAACATATATCAATATCATGATCTGGATATGGCGAGATGGCGACATTTTTAAAGATGCAATTTCTATTCCGTGCTTACAGACTGCTTATATTATGAATTGTATTGCAGCAAAAAAAAAAAACAAAAACACTCCCCCCCCAAAAAAAAAAACAAAAAAACAACAAAACAACAAAACAACAACAACAACAACAACAACAGAAAACCCCACGGGATTTCCTTTTGTGCTAAAGTAAAGAGCAATTCTATAAACATATTCATTCAAATACTTTTAGAAATAAGCCTAAGTACCCAACTAGAAAACCGTACATAAAAGGAGACTTGCTGTTAAAAAGAAAGAAAGACAGACAGACAGACAGAAAGAGAGAAAGAAAGAAAGAAAAAAAGAAAAAAAGAAAAAAAGAAAGAAAGAAAGAAAGAAAGAAAGAAAGGAAGGAAGAGAGAGAGAAAGAAAATGCCTTTTTGGCACACAACACGGAGGAAGTTATTTTCAATGTTGTATATTGCAGATACATTACAAAGGATAATATTGTACTGAACAACATAGCGGTATACTATATGCACGTATATGAGGACTGACAGAACTGCTATGTCGCTCTGTAAAATCACATTGTATCATTATCCTCAACATCTATACGGAACTCATTGATCGTTGTCTCTTCTCCTCGAGCAGCTTGCCATACGAAGATCTTGATCGCTGTATAAGACTGAATCCATGGGGGATTATTCGGTGAGAGGATAGCGGAGGAAGCGCCGAATTAAGACGCACTTTGTCACGAATTCTGCAGGCGCCAGTCGCCGGATATTGGTAAGGAAAAAGTTCCCATTGGCAAAGAAAATGTGAGAGGAAAAAAGTCATTTTTTATCAGTTTGTTACTAAGAGTATTGTTCTCTAATTTCCTATAGTTGAGGTAAAGGATCGCACATACAATTGTGAATTATATTGGGAAGAGAGCGTGTTATTAAAAGTGCATTCATCGATCATTTTTAAACATGATTGTTTGCTTTGCTTTTATTCGTCAGCATGAATCCGTATATTTTACATCTCGAGATATTAACAGACCAGCCTTTTCCAAAGTTATGAAATTCTTCCGTCGAGATACTTTTATCAATCAGTTGCAGACCAGCCTTTTGCTCTACACCTCACATAAAGATTGCTTCTTGACCCTTTAATTTAAGCTGCGGTGATTACCAATAAATTATGTATCGAAGAGGTTTCTGGCAATACTCGTTTAGTGGACAGATTAAAAAACAACTTCGGTCTAAATTAAGGACGAGATAGGTAGCGTTTGGGACGTTGCCATGGCAACTGTCAAGCCGACGGATATTCGGTAATGATCTCCCGTCGTATAACGGTGCTCCCCTCCAACACGAGCCTCTGCCTTCGGGAAAGGTTTGGAAATTGGACTGCGCACTTCGATATCATATCGTTCATCCCTTTTCACCCCCTTCGGAACAGTGTATTAGAACTTCTGCCGGCTTCTATTTATTAATAGCTAGGCATCATCTTTCAGAAGAAGGCAGTCTTGTTTCAGGCATGCAGCCATATGCATGCACTTGGGCCAAGGAGGCGGAGTTAGGCCGGTTTATTGAACAAACATGATATTCGTTGAAGTTCCTCAAGACAAAATTAGTGGCATACTCGAGCATACAATGATATGCGCTGGGCACTTGCTGGGAGTCATTATAACTGGAGTATCCAAAAGGCGCTAAAGAAGATAAAATATTCATTGAAAATTTATACTAAAGTAATCGAAGAGCTCGCTGCATGCCAAGTCACATTAAAGTGATAAACTGCTGTTGTCTAATCATTGAAGAAAACGCCACGATAGAACAGTCATATAGTTTCAAGATTATCGTATTGTAAATTTAAAAAAAAATGTTAAATTCATGTATGTATAGCCATTGGTGACAGTCATCTAAATCATGCAAATTAAACATTGCGATTTCATTGCCTCGCCAACACATCTTTATTATAATTTTGTTTTGTTGATAATCCATCAACCAAATCGCTCCCCACGGAGACGACGTCCTTGCCCATCTTTCCTTTTCTAGAAAATATATTTGAAGAATTTAATTTCTGTTACATTCAGGTCTTGTCAAGACGGATTTTTATTTATTTTGTTTTATATCTATGTGCGATATTGGAGACTCGTAACGTCACACATCGTATTTACATAAGTATATGACTGCACCAGCCGACAGCACTGGCCTAGGAAAATGATATATGAAACTTAATATTCCACAACTTACCCTCTTTATCCATATTTGTGTGTATATAATAGTATTGCTATGTTTGCTTGTGTTAGTCATGTAGGCCTACTCTTATATCACTGCTTGGGAATTTTAGCTTTCAAGTTGCAATGAATGCGCTGAATAAATAATCGTATAACATCAAAAGAAGCATTCTTATTCACTACACCTCACGATGACTGGATTACATTATTGAATCATTGTGCACTATCATGACACAACATTGTCCTCTATATGTGTGTTTTGTCATTAGCTATATTCATTGTGCCAACTCCCTGTCTTGTGTAAGTGTTTCGTTGCCGTGCACTTTATTTCGCGTCACTCTCAGAAGGGGTGCATACGTTTCAATGTATGAATATCTCCTTTGATTGGTAGTCATGTCTTTCATTAGATGATACTTCCGATAAGTCCCACAATTATTGTTATCGCAAAAGATTCGGGCGACTTGGTGGAGGGCGCACTTGCGCGATCTCCATCTTGTAGTCAGATGAATCAAGGGCAATACGGAAAGAAGAAATGAATTGATAAGGCCTGTTATAATGCATTGCCTTGTATTTTTCCTAAGCCCCTCTACAAATCGAATCATATTAAGGTTCTTCTGATTATTCCATTATTTGAAGGCAACAGAAGAATCCTTGATACTTCATATTTGGTTCACTGATTTGGTCAACGATGTACTGAATTGTATACATTTCAAGTACAAGGAATTATCACTAATGGTATGTCATCATGTGCTGTCCAAAAGAGTATCTGATAAAGCAATCTTTCGGCGAATAATGTTCCCAAACATCTTAAACGTTAATGATGATATTGTTCAGCAACTTGGCATCAATTATATCTCAATTTTGATTCACACATGATGAGAGTGCGGTCGCATTGGTCCACCACTGTCTGCTGGTTGTCAATCTGAGTCCCTGGAAGGATTATATGGACTGTTCTTGTGAATTGTTTCTCTGCCAGTAAGAGAAGCGGAAGCCATATATTAGCCCGTCTCTTGGAGTCCCACCGCACGCAGCCGGGCTTGCACACTACTCCATGCATACACGACATGCACGACGCACGAATCGTGCGCCAGTCCTTCACTCTGATTCATCACTAATCACCCAGATCAAACAGTTATACAGGAGTGAGTTTTAATGACAGTCATCATACACTCCCGGTTAACTCACTTCACCTCGCTTCACCGCTCCGCTGGCTTTTCCCCGGCGACTGAAAAAACGGAAATTCCTGCAAACGTGATGCCATGCTACAAACTTTCAGTGTGGGGTTTAGGTGCGTCTAGAAAAAGACCCACCTAAAATCACTCCTCCGTATTTATACACGGACGGCTCTCGGCGGCACACACCCACTTGTCCTGGATAACGGTAGATCAATTTAGATCAGTGTAGAAGTTACCAACTTCTCCGGAGCCATGACAGTGTCCGTGTAATTGGAATATTAACTTAGTCCTGCTGGTACAAGTCTTTCAGAACTTCCCATGAATCGGTCAAGTTTTTTCGGTCATTTGATGGAATATAACTTCGACAGAAAAAGGACGTAATCGTGACGTACTCTATAAACGAATTTACCAGAACGAGAGTTGGAATCATCTCGCCGCTCTGCGTCTTTGCAAGCCTATAGTCTGGTAAGTTTTTGAAAATAGAATATTACTCAAATCGACGTTATTTTGATGAAATGCATAATGTTGCCTGTGCAATGAACGCCAATTGCAGCGATTGGAGATTGCATTAATTTAGACCATGAGGTTTAACCTGTCGTAGTAATACAGAGGAGTTGATAGTTGTAGCTGTTATGAAGTTTGAGCTCCATCAAGCACCATGCTTGTCTGTCAGTTATGGTTAACACTGCAAAAATTAAAAAATGACAACAATTGATTAATTGTAATTCGTTTCGGGAATACTGACTATTGCGAGCTACGGATTTGGCACAAAACACTTCAATGAAATACACTGTAGGTTTACTCGACAATTGTGATTGTATTGACGCGTTCGATTTGATTCCATTATGCGTCGGAGTGATTATCGCCCACTAGTTTGAAGCCGCAACCATTGTTTCCCTCTCGATATTTGCTTGAGCGTCGAACCTTGGCATGAAATCAAAAGCGAGGAAACACAAGCGTATATTAAACACCACACAGGGGATCTTGTGAATAACTTCTATTTAACCACAATTTTCAATTACCTTTGATTTATTTGGGTTTCATAACTATGACATTTTTTTCCACTTAGCGAAATTGTAATCACAGTGATATCTCATTAATTCACCCTGTAATCCGCTCTTTTGCTATTTGTGCAATGACATAAAGAAAAAAGTTTATCATTGAAAAATCGTGTTTATGACATGTTATACCTGTCATCACTGGTATTGGAATCTTTCGGACATTTTGAATGCTAATACGAAAATTAATGCAGTCCCAGTTTACACTATCATGTCCATACCCACTATGTTAATTCACCACAGCCTTGCTTAATGGTAACTATATTCCTCAGGTGCAAGCCTAGAAGTTGAATATGACCATCTGACTTCGAGGAATATGACTATTGTAAACGTTTTCCAAAAAATGAAAATAAAACAAAGCAAAAGATGTGACACAAACTTTCGTATACTTTTCTTCACGTCAATTTGACGTTAATCTAGCCCTTGTTTTGTCTGCGTGTTTATTGTGCAATTTTGGTTTTGGTTGTTTATTGGTTTTTGTTTATTTGTTTGTTTTTGTTTTTTGTTTTTCTTCTTCTTCTTCTTCTTCTTCTTCTTCTTCTTCTTTTTGATACAGGTGAGAACGATTACCTTTTAGTTAAGTGACATGTCTCGTTTTGGCTTTACCAGCGGCTGTTACTGACATTGTGTCTCAAATCTTTACGTTTTACAAATTATCCTCGTTACCTTGACACCCTACGATGAAATGGTAGTCTCTTTTCATAAAACAAATAAGCATTGTAAATTCATAGAGTTGAGATTAAATGTACATTACACCCTTCGCGTTAGGTCTTCGTCTTCCTGATAGCTTCACTGAAGGATCAGAGAGATTGCTGCGTGACTGTGAGTGAAGGCGTTGGCCTGACTCCAAGACTGCTTTGTATTTATAAATGTCATACTACTTTCCAGCAACTCCAAGTTTGATAATGTTTTTGAATAGTTCTACAGAACATGGAAAATGCATATTTCCATTGTAAACCCAAGATTAGTTTTACTGTGTCGAAGGACAAATGATTATTTTATAATTATATAGGCCTATAATACGTTTAACGTAATCATAATCGTCATGACCGTTATCATGATAATGACCACTATAAAAGATGTTATAGGGTAGCGGCTCTTGCTGGAATGGCAACTTCCCACATCAACAGCCTATCAGGGAGCTGGATTCGTGTCGTTACCATGACAACTGACCTTCCAGCAAGACTTGCTAACATATCATTTTTTTTTCATATAACAATGAGGCCCAAATGGTTGCGTCATTCAACTTTTGATTTATCACGGAAATCATATTCGAAGCTGAAAGTAATGATAGTACAAGTATTCCAGGTTCATCATTTAATTTTGTGTTGTTGTCATACTCTGCTTTTGCTTTTGATAATTGACAGCATTCAAATGTTCTTCAGTCTGAAAGCTAGACTATGCTACGAACTTGTTGGAAACCAAACCCGTCAGTCAAATGCTTACCTCCGAAACCTGAGTTGAATCATCCCCCTCTGAGAGGTGGGCTAATTGAACACGGAAACCTGCCCATATCCTCAGGTGGCATGCGCCATATTAGCCTCCCATCAAGACTCCTCCCGTCATTAGACGAGTGTAATCTAATTAAGATGGTGAAGATTACATCGATTAGGAGTTAGAGTGTCTTAACATCCAGGTATTCGACTTTGATCGAGCCGGCTGCATCGTCTGATCGATCGATCGATCGATAGCAAGACTGTAACATATTGGTTACCTAATATGCGTTATATTATGAAACTATAATCTATATTTTATAAGAGCTGGATAATGATACCTTGTAAAACATCAAGAAAAGCAATCTCATGAAATCTGAATCCGTCAGCATGTTCGAGATCAGTCACCGGAAATCACTCTCTCAAGAGGTACCATGAGGAAAGATTAGATTCACTATCTTCGTGACTTTCAAATTCGTCGTCATCCATGCAAAGGAATATCGAACTGTAGTATTGGTTTGGTTTGGTTATGATTTTGGTGATTGCCCTTAGAAGGTCCATCTCTATTTCAGCGTCCCCTTTTTCAATTTTTTATCCTCAGACGTATATTTTGCAATGACTCCGGCTAAGGTTGTATGTACATGTACAGCTATAGTACAAATTCTTAACATCGCACCTTTTCACACAACAGACTTAAAGGTACTGTTTACCACTGGGAGCAGTGATTTTAAAAAAATGTTTGAGATATCACGTTCAATGTATATGTGTAGGTCTGTTGTATCACAAAACATCCTAATATGTTAAAATTTCGTGATAAAGCCTAAAATAATGTAAGGAGACATCACTTATTTTCTCAATAAACCATAACTGTAGACGGCTTAGTCTAGAAACATTTCTTTCATATCTATTGTTCACATTTTGCATATTCAACAGTATTTAACATTAACTACACTGATTCAAATTTTTACTTTGGTTGTTTCTTTTGCTAACTTACATTTCAAAACTATTTTGAAGCTCTAAAGCTGGGGTTTTTATTTCATTCAAACTAAAGTACGTTAAAGACCGCATTATATCCTCGATTCTGATTGGTCGAAATTTAGAGCATAGGTTGAACATCTACCTGCTGCCCCATCATACATAAACCGCCCTCTGTTGGCTCGTAGCGAAACGTAATAGTTACTAGCTTTCATGCCTTTCATACCGCGAGACGTGAACCTTGTCCGATACGATTATAATGCAAACGTTGATATGGCAGCAGACGACAATTTGTTCATGATAGGGGAGTGAATTAGCTAACGCAATCACGACCGATAAAGTAAAATTTCATTTACTGTAATTTGATGTATAAAACAGATATAGACTGGGTTTTTTTTTGTTCGGGACTTTGTTCATAATTATTGATCTTATCGCTCGAACATGCGTGCAATATTATGTGCGCGAAGCGCGACGTCACTCTCTGGTGCTATCGTATAGCCTTATCTTAGAACAAAAACTGACAAAAAAATAAACTTTGGCAGGAGAAAGCTAAATTTTAAGAGGTAGGCACACACTTGACACAGCTTGAGCGGGAGAAATTCAAACTCAAACGGAAGATGATCGAGAGATTTCACGAAGATGACCTCATGCAAAGCGAGAGATTCTCCGCTTAAAGCGGGAGAGTTACCGATTCTCTGCATGAGGCCAAGCTCAAAGCTGCAATATTTCTTTCATTGAAGAGAACGTTATCCATATTTCCTAATCTGGACGGGGGAAAAGATGTCAATCGATTTCTCCATCACGAGGATCCTTGTTCTCGAACCATTGTTCATTTCACACCATGCTCAAGTTGATGTCTGAATCCCAGACTATCAATGCTATTCATCAGCAACAAACCTCCACGTCATCGGGTACAATGAAATGATGTTGGTAGTCATTTGGGGAGGAGAAAATATGAACTCCGAAAGTTGTTTTTTGCAGGCTTTTCCATTTATCAATGCTGATATTATTTCCGAGTAAGACTATTCGGAGTCTGTTTGATAGATATGTTTTGAGTGATATTAATTATATTGTTTGAATAATATATTGTTTGAATAATATATTATTTGAATAATATGACGCATTGCCACGAACACATTGGTGAGGTCACGATAGGCGTGAAAAGAAAGATAAACCACTTAATCGGTATGGACTTTGCATCAAAAGCAGTTCCTTCCAGTCATAATACGGCCTGCATGTCGCCTATTTGTACACACACCGACTGTTTGTACAATGACTTACATTTGCTCCGATACCATGAATGTTTCGACGTACGACGACCTTCGCTGAAACGTGGAGTGTCTAATCTGTAAGTGGAATTATCGAGAACAGGATGCGAAGAAAAAAAAAAGGTTTTATTAAAAATTGAAAGAATCCATTAAATATTCTGTCAATGATAGCAGTGACAAAGTGCGTTCGTCACAAAGGTTGCTATAGCAACAACCCCCCCCCCCCTCCCCCGGTAACTGCCCCTTACCCGTCTGGCTACAGGTGGATTTGAGCGTTGAGGGTGCTACCGCTACCCGTATAGTTTGCATTTGATATTCATCACGTCATTTTTACCCAGCCGCCATCTCGACAGTCACTCGCGTTGATGTGGAAGTGGAAGCGCGATTGGTGTGTATCAACGCATGACAGAAAACGGGAAAAGCTGTTATTGGTACCTGGCATGTTACACTGGAGCAGTGATACCAATTTTGTGAGGATATCTAGTGATATGAAATTGCAGCGCTGCTCAATTTGTCATTCCCAGGAAATGGATCTGAAATTTCACCATGAAATGGAAGTCGCACCTGCACGCAAGTAGCTTAAGAAGAGCGGTTATGGTTACACCAGAAAACTTATCGTTGCGTTCTATATCGAGGTATTATGCCAGCAAGTGTTAACATCGTCTCGACCTACCTTCAGTGGTTTTTTTTCCTCGAGAAATTCAAGAAATCTCATTGTTAATTAATGCAAGGATGAAGATGCCGGACATTAGCTGGTGTTGACGTTTTCGGAGGCTTTCAGGAATATTGTACTCACATGGGATATGATACCGTCAGCATTCGTTGTAACAATGTGAATTTTAACCCGATATCATTACTTTCGTGGACAAGCCGTAGCTAAAGTCATCATTGACGTCTGTAGACAACACCCATCTGGAAGGAGTGGTTTTGGCGTCAGTAGAAATCCCGCCGTTGATACTGTCAAGGTTTGAGCTCTTCCGCTTTCTTTGAAGCTGTCTCCAAGATGGCGTCCCCAACGGTGTCAGCAAAGCTAAAGAGTTTTAATTTTAACTCGCCAGTTTACGTCTTACCAAAAGGATGGTATCACGATGGTACGTTGTCATGGTGATTGACGTTTTGTTTTTTACTGTCCTGCATTATGCATCTTTAACCAGTTTGATTACTCTGATTGCTGTACATATTTTAACCGTTTCTACAAAATTTGTATGCAATATGTTAGAAATCATGTTGCTGTCGATTTTATTTGCCATACAAGCTGTTACATTTAATGTAGGCCCTACTCATGAAATATAAAAATTCTCACCACCAGACATATAAGAACAATATAAGAACAATATTCGTCACGTACAGTGTGTTGAATGTAGTGAATGTAATATATTTTGTAATGAATAATGTTGTAAATGACGTTAATTGTTATTTTTTAAATAGTGATGAATGATTTGAAAATTGTAAATACTTTCTTTTTTTAATCAACTATGTATTGTGTGAACAAATGTTGCAATTCAACCTTTTGGCTGCGAGAACATTTCATCTAATAAACCATACCAACCAATATGAGATGGATGAAATCGATGAGTAGAATTAACCATAGACGCATGTCACTGCATGTGAATGGTTGAGCCCGAGAGGTAAGAAAGGTGGAACAGGGTACATTTCAATAAGGTATCGAACATAGCGTCATTATAAAATGTTTTATGTAAGATAACCCACTAACATTCTATGACCTTGCCTTTTTAAGATGTCACCTCATTCGCTGAAATGCCAAACTGATATCAACTTGCAGGTGTAACCTTACGTTCACAAAGTGATTACGCCTCCAGAGTTCATTAATTCCGTCATAACAAACTGATAGGTGCAGTAGGTGACTGCCGACTATTGAAGTCGTCATAAAATCCATAACGTTAACCCCTTCATTCTCAAAGGGTTCATCACAAAAGTTCTTAATCATTCCCAACGGACCGTGTTTGGATATATATTGCAAAAAAAAAAAGTTTCAGCACAAAATAACCGACAAACGCTCCTCGCAAATGCTTCACTGTACTCATGCACATTTGTACATTTCTCTCTTATGATAAGCATATTCAAGGCAGTAAAAAAACAACAACAACAACGTAGAATTCCTCTGGTTACATTTTGCTGTATCTGTGTATAATTACTTTTAGTTCCTTGATTGTTTTGCTGCATTAGTCTTTCTATAACCAACAAGCTGTTAGACATAAATTGATACACCTCGTGTCATCTTCCAGGGTAATGACAAGCTTTCATGTAACGTTTCGAATAGCGGTGGATGGAAGAACCACTCCTTGTGATCATTGCAGCTGTCCAGCCAAGTTTATTTGAGTTTCAGCTTCTCAAACGCATTTTGCCATTTTGTCTCAGTGGGAATCGTGGATAATTTAGTGATCATTCCAGGTGCCAGATACAATACCATCCCTTTCAGTTCGACTTGAATTAGCTCACTATACTGACGATCAATTGCACGAAACGATGCCGTGGCTTTCCCTAACGAAGTCGATATTGGTATCTTGGTATATACCCCATACTATCACTAAGAATAAGATCTAATATTTGTCCGTTACTTCCGACTTCTGTGTATATCTCACATGTTGTTGTAGAGGAAAACTCGAGTTAGAGGAGTACAGTGCTAGAGAAAAGCGATCATTTTGAAGGTATAGTTCAGTTTGACAGTCGATATACGAGCTTTTCTCCATAATAAGAAATCTACAATATATTGTTTAAACATGATCCGACGGCACGAATTCACAGCGAAAAGGGGAAAGCAATGTAATGGCTGCTTATACTCTAGTCATTAGTGCGGTACATTTGTAGATCTATAATGTCTATTCTTCGCTTCTTCTTTTTTAACGGTCCGAAATGAAATGTTATGAGCCACAGTTTGGTCTGATGGTTTCGAGTGTTTTGTTTGTGCTTTGTGAAATGAATGTTTGCATTCTGCCGAAACGTGCTTGATTGAGCACTGGGCTGCAGCTGCTCCGCACCGGCCGTTCATTTACGATATGAAACAATCCACTGCCACGAAATTGAACTGGCAATGCAAACACAGCTGATCGCGTAAAATGAGTGTTATAGTACTGATAATTATGGCAGGCATGGTATTGGCAAGAATAAATCAACACGTGATATAATATGTGTACGTGTAATGGGTTCGAAGAACAGACACGACATGAAGTATATACGACAATGTGATTAACAAGCTATGAATACGATAGAAAATTACTCGAACTCCTTATTTTTCGTCCTCCAAAGAGATCATATTACCCGTGTTGGCCTTGCTGTTTTTACTTGTTTGTTTGTCCGTCTATCTATACAATCTAGTCACAAAGACGCAACTTGCAGGAAAGGTCAAAAATACTTCACGCAATAGTTAAGCAAATTTTGTTGGTGATCAGGATTACCGCCGTATTATAATACAACTGTATGTGTATATGTTGTATGCATACTACAGATCACTTTTCGTGCTGTGTGTATTGACATTTCCGGCAGACATGACTCAATAACGTCTGCAAATTTGCATGGCTGCCGTATCGCTATAAGAACCAGAGATTTTTAATCACACTACATCTTTTGTAAGGAAGTAATACAAGGACGTCCCCAAGGTATATCATACTGGCAGTATCAGCAAGTAGACGGAAGCTGGGTAAATATTAAGTGTCAGGCCCGTATCTGAAGAATGTGTTTAAGACTTGCATGAACACAGAATATAGGCCTATCGATATGCTACTTGTCATCTGTATGGTCATACAGATTGCGTATTTTGTTGTCAGTGATATCTCCTTGCCTATATGACATGTTGATACTATAATCATACCAAGCACATGTAAAGATCATCTTGAACACTTTGATATCAAGCGCCCCCACCCCTTCCGAGGAACCTTCATGGGATTGGGATTTGATTTATAGATTGTCGTCAATGTATCTCTACAGTTGCAATATATGATACGTTCTTTTATATTCATTAATCTATTACCATCATCTTTATCTTCATCTATTCATATATTCTATATGTGTACATCTGTCTGCACCGTTCTCCGCCTATCTAGTCTACATACCATCATTCTGTGTATATGTCTCGTTTCCGCTTCATCCATTCTCTCTCTCTCTCCTCCACCCCTCCCTTCCTCCCTCCTCTCGCTCTGCCCTCCCTTTTCATCTTCTAATGTTTTCAGTCTGTTTTGTTCTGATCGTCTCTCTTTTCTCTCTCCCTCCGTCACTCTGTCTCCCCCTCCTAGTTCACTGCCGGGGTAAAAACATGAGAACATTCATGCAATATCGATCTTTGGACTCGCGTCTACGTATATGCACACGCCATTGTAATCATAATGGCGACTGCCTTGGGAAATTTGCTTTGTGCAAACAGAATGGATGGAAGTCGTGGCCATGTGCGTTTATTGTAACTCACTCCAAAATGAGCCTGTCCGTTGGGCAGAGAATTCGTGCGACCTGTCCAATTTGTGGAGGGAGTTGACATGTGAGACCCATTTGTTGCAAACGAGACGAGTATTCCTGATGCATAATAAATATCTCATATTTATAAGTGAACACTGAGGAGACCCGCAGCGCGGTCATGTATACTACCATGTTATTTTGATTCTTAACCTAGACTGCTGAAACGAGCAAGCATAAAATTTAATATTATCAAATTTTCACGCCCCGGGTGTCGTTACCAGGTCGGATGAGAATCACGCGTTGCTAAAGAAAGTATATAGGCCTAATTTATATGTACAGAGCAGTGCAGCTATTTGATTCTATAAGTTTAAAACAGAAAGTGTAAGTGGTCAGGCGTTAGGTGATGTGTTCATGGGTACATTTTGCATCAAAATGAATTTCCATCATTACATGGCGCTTTAATCATTGCAGATGACTTTCCCAGAGCAGGAAAGGAATGCTCTAATTTCTACCCTTCCGTCGTGCAGAATATCAGCAAAATGTTACAGCATGTGAAATCGTGGGAAATTGTGGAAAATCCAGCGTTTTTAGAGACAAAATATGATGTTTACCTCCGATATCCATTTAAACATTTCGAGGCAAAAACATTTTGCAGGAAGTTCATGTTGACTTGACAACTTTGCAATTTCCAATAAAACATGTAGACGTTAATGATAACACCTGGCTCACATCACCCAGCTCTCTTTCTTATTCATTTCATTGTCTACTCTACTAATCAGACCAAGGAGGTATCACACACATACCCCCTTGATTAGACAAAATACTCAGTCGCTGATGAGTTGACCACCTATACGAAACACCGTGGTTGTTCCGCCTTGACAAGACCTATTGACTTCTGTCTCACCCGATCACCGTCTACTAGCGTATCCTCATCAGCGACCGCACAATGTAGTGACTCAAAAGCTTCGAGCCAATGGTATGACTCACTTAATTCTTCTCTAGCCACGTCCGAAACACCTGTTGCGCGAAGCATTCCGGTTTTCGATACCGGGCCAGAGACGCCATGCACATCTCTCTGGACGCGACTTTAGTTCTGTCACTGATCTGTTGAACCAGCATTGAACCATACATGGCAATGTGTACAGTATACTATCTTTGAATGATCTGACGAACCGGCGTGAGATGACGCATTGCAGTAGGTTACGATGCTACACGTGGCGCAAGACCCTGACTGTGCTAGATCATGACCATGTGGTCGTCGACGGGCCCATGGCGCCGGAGGTTATTTTTCGTAGTGGCACGATATCTTACTCGTCTTAGTGCTTAACCAGCTATTCTCCACCAGGATTGTCACCACGCGACCATCACGTGCCGATTTGCGAATCAAAGTAAATCCTAGTATATCATTTCCTATTCATGATCACGCGCTTTACTGAAATATGAGATGCCCTACCACACGGGCAGTGTTTCAGACAATGTCAAAACAGGGAGGTGGGAAGAAACATTCCCACCTCCCTGTTTACGCTGTCTGTATAAACAAACATACCTGTTGACTTCATTCAACTCTTTATGATTCCTTCTCGACAGAGTTATCAGTCCGACCAGGGACATTAAAGAATGAGTTGTCTTAACAGTAAATGCCATCACTTGTTTTATCGTTTGTTTTTCTGATTCACCCACAGACATTGTGCAACAGCTCTTTGCAATGGCGAACTGTAATATGGAACACTTGGAGAGGGAGTTGATCTGCCCGCTCTGTAGCGACTACTACACCACGCCCCTCCTCCTCCCCTGTCATCACAACGTATGCCATCGCTGCGCCAAGGCTCAACTGACAGGCTGCAGCATCACGCCCCGAGGCTTTCACGCCTCCAACGAGAGCCTGCATTCTATCGGCGGCGACAGCGTCGTGACCACACCCACCTCTAGGCCCGACAGCGCTGCGGGAAGGACCAGCTCACGCAAGCCGTCCTTAACCTCTTTTTCGTCCACGCCCACCTCCCCGCTAGACGCACCAGGTGGAGGATTCAACACGGCGCAGCGATCCTCCATGCGGAGGTCGTTCCGGAAGAGGGAGAGCGTAACGGGATCGGGCCCGATCACGCCCAGGGAGTCGGCAAGGACGAAGCGGAAGATGAGCGGGGCTGGGAGGGATTCCCCTAGACCCGCTGGGAGAGAGTCCCCGAGGCCCGAGTCTCCGATCTCCGAATCTCCCCGCCCAGAATCTCCCCGGTCGGACACCCCTGGACCGCCTGAAACCCCGAGGGGTCGCAAGGGTTCAACCGGGAGTTTAACGAGTCGTTCAGACTCGTTCAGCTCAAGTGGATCAAGGTACTCGTGCTGAGCCTAAAACATAGTCATACTAACTATTGGCTATGAAGGACATATACATAATTACGATGTTGTCACAAGTCTTTTCTGAACCTCGTGTTCCCTACGATGCAATGTGACTTTCATCAATGAAACCAGTTTTCAAATATATGCGTGGAAAAATATAAGGGTCAAATGAGAAAGGGGGAAAACATCAAGAGATAGAGACTGTTCTTGGATGCGTATTGGAGCTAACAATTTGAAAGGCTTTCTTTTGTTGTCTGTTCTAGCCACCTCCAATACCGTTGCAACATTTTATGCTTTTTTATACCTGAATTCGGGTAATCACCTACTTGTCTTGTACCGCCTTAATCTTCATGATTCCCTTCATACACAAGTAAATAATAGACAAGGTAAAAATTACGACGAAAATTGACGGCGCCCTCATGAACACGAATTGTCTCCTTAATTCCCATTGCCTATTAATACTTGCATGATTACCAAATGACCGGTTGCTCGTTCATGCCCCTGTCTCCTTGCAGAGGTCGATCGTCGTCGACCGGCAAACTGAACGCTCCGATGTCGACTACCATTCACTGTCCGTCCTGCAAAACAGACGTCTTCATCGGCGACAAGGGGATCAACGGGCTCTTCCGGAACTTCGCCCTCGAAGTTGTTGTCGACAGGTATAGATGTCACCCAAATTCTGTAGCTATTGGAATATGTGTGTGCGCGTTGGGGGGGGGGGGGGGGGGGCAAGGTCATCTCTAAGGAGATGAAGCCGGTGAAGGTCAGATTTAGGTTTCTTCGACATTGAGGGGGAGACAATTTCAGGTTCAGTGTTTCTAGCTTCGGCTTTCTTTAATGTGGCACAATGCATATTCCGTTTCAGTGGACTTACCGAATTGTTGCCATCCTCTGAGGTCACGCTTTAAAATTGAAATCCACATCTTGTCGATGTTGGCTGTAACAAAATAGTTTAAAGAGATGGACAGAATGGTAGGGGTATCATAGTTCCAGTTTGGGTGAATCCTCTATTGTTCTTTCTCGTTTGAGTTTGTTTGTTTGTTTGTTTGTTTGTTTGTTTGTTTAATTTCCATCAGAGAAGATGGCTAGATAGCCCATATTCAGCTGCAATAGCTGGTCTTCCATGGGATCCAATTGGATGTAAGGCGGGACCACTTAACCGGGTTAAACACCCTGCTCTTTGCGATAAATAAATGAAGCGGGATCTTTTGCGTGCGTGAGTTGTGACTCTGTCACACATGGGACCTCAATTCTATGTCCTCTATCCGAAGGACAGAGCGTTTTTGCCTCTTACTAGAGGGGACGGTATGACTACACAACATTGCTTAGTGGAACTCGGGACTTGAACCGGGGTATAAGTCTGTTATATTATATAGGCAGGCGCGCTACTGACTGAGACAACTCACCGCCCAATATAACAAATTAAAAAGAGCATACTTTACAGTGCTTTAGCCAATACAAAGATTATACTCTTTATATTTGCTAAAACAAGTTTGAACGTTGTTGAATGGTTGAATGTGCATGGTCTTGAGTTGCACTATAATGATGATGAAAAATTATTATGTTGCTTAACAGATTGAAAAATTGGGACTTAATCTGTGTCCAGATTTATGGTTTCCTTGATGATGTTAATGTCATGAACTATAATGCATATTTCTTTAACGCCGTGAGTTCTCTGTAGCACATTTGGTGCGATGGGAAATTGCGTACAGAATCTAAGATTTAAAAAAAAAATGAATTTGATATCAATGATATTTGAAACCAAGATCATACAAGCACAGGACAGAAACAAATTTATTTTATGGCACAATATCAATATCGTTCGACCCACGCAGCGGAATGCGGAAATATGTACTCGTATTATTATTTGTTTTGTGACGAGCGCACTTGGTCCTGATTACACAAGGCACACAATCACGTCCCAACCTCATTTAATCTTGATATTTGAATATGAATGCGTATGATCACAACCATTATAGAAAGACGTGATTACGAAGAATTGTTGCTGCAAAATGAGCTGTGAAAGGCAGTTTCAGGAGGAAATAGATTTTCAGGTTTATGATATTCAGAAATAGATTCTGATTTTGGTTTGTATAGTGGGAACAACGTTTGTTTTATTATTACATTCTGTAATGTAGAATTTCTATATAACATGCCTTTTTATATTGATCGCATACTTTTATATTAGGACGTTTAGCCAATGGAACGGCACCAAATTAACCCGTTCCATACTGAATTCTGAAATGCCCATAGACTTAATACGCATGCCACCAGGTTCCCGTACGGAACGGGTTAAAGACGAAGCAACTCGGGAGATCGTAGAAAACGCGAGAAAGTTTACTGCAAAGCACTCTGATGGGGCAACGCAGTCATTGGTCATTGATGATAATGGGGAATCATTTAGATATATTCATTATCGTGCTGTTTCGCTTATTTCGTGCATTAGGGGATCCCGTGATTTCGGCCCGAGTAAACAAGGCAATTTATTTGATTAATCGCAGTGAATGACTTTAGCGTCTCGGATGAACGGACGATGCACTATCCCACGCATTTATCTGGGTCTTTGTAAAGCATCAAATGGTGGATCGGCCATGCGAGTCCCGTAAACAATAGAAAAGATCAGACAGAAAAAGAAATGAATGAAGCTGGACGTGCTTTGCCTTCATCAAAAGGTTTTCTATCCCTATTAAATGTTTATAGGTGTATGACGCGACTCAACCCCGGTGGTGATAAGAGTTTACAACAAAGCAAACATGCGGATAAATGTGACGGTTCTTTGACATTTGCTCCTGCGACAATTGCTCCCATGAAATATCTGTACCCCAAACCAAGCATAAATTCTATCCACAAACATAACCCTATCCCTAATCCTCACATCTAAAACCTTATCACAACCTTAACCCTAACAGCTAAGTCCTTGGAGAAAACAAGACCGGAGCAATTGTCGCAGGAGCAGATCATGGTAGTCTTCAAGTGTAACATGTTGCCTTATGTCATACAAAAATGATAAAAACTGTTATTAAGAGGTCATTCAGAGAGGGATTGAGGTAGACTTCACCATAGATTACAAGGACAGTTGTTCAGTTGGAACGTACTGCGCATCACCTCATTAAGTAATATCCTATTTCTATATGTTTAAGATGCTCTTGATCAATAATGTAATTTTTCTGTATCTCGTGGATATTTGATTACCCCTAAATCTTCATAATGTGAATGTGACACCATAGAGGTGCGTTTCTTTCTCTATTAATTTGATAATATTGACTTACAAAATAGCTGACACTAGCTATGAACCGGAAATCTGATTTGCAAACTGTAACGCGTACTGTTACAGCGAGATTCTCCATATTGATACCTATTGATTTCCCTGCCGCAGGTATAAACTAGCTGCGAAGAAGGCTGCAAGCATTCCGTGCGGCTCCTGCAAGAAAAAGCCGGCGGAGGACGCCACCAAGAGTTGTCTGGACTGCAAGGCGCCATACTGCACCGAATGTTTCGCCATCCACCACCCGTGGGGTACTCCCCGTGCTCAACACGTGTGTATCGGACCCACCTACAACTACAGACCAAAGGTATCCGTCCAATCATTTTTACTAATAACTGTTGTCATGATGAATTAAGATCATTACATTATCAAGATGTGCACAATATCGAGGAGTTTGCATTTCAGCAGGACACTTTCAGAGCCAAGGCCTGAACTTGAAATGACCCATTCAGTTACTTCTTGTTTCCATAGCAACGTTTTGTACAATCTCTCTGAAAAGACATTGGATTAGGGTTAGAAAATACATTATGCCCTCAAAAGGGTGCGAATGAGAACCTTTCTTTCATTATTCTTTTAACAGTGAGGCTTTAAAATGTAAATGTATCATGGTATTGATGTCCTGTGTGTCTGTCAACACTGCAAGAACATTGTCTCTTTGTTTGTTATTTCCGTTTTCATTTCCGGGAACTCCACAATCTTACTGTAATGGAACATTTCGAATCGTTTTCTCGTGGCATCTTAGTCGAAATGACGCATGTGCCACGCAACTCAACGAAGCATTACACTTACTCAGCGATATTTGTCTTTATTTCCCACGAACATGATAAGACATCGTGCAGCATTCTTTTATGTTCCGTCGTGTCGTCACACTGTAAATATTTACCCCCGACTTTTGTGATCAATGTACACCATGCATATCGAGTGCAATTCTAAAGTTTGCAGTTGTGAACAGTGTTTGCCGAGTACTTAGCCTTAAAAAGACAAAAGGGCGACAATTTGTGTTCCCTATCAGACGTAATGAAATATGCCATGTTAATAACAAAAAGAAAAGGAAGATAACAAGTTGATTTATTCAGACTGATCAGCGTGTTTGATACTCCGTATTCGATTTGAAATCAAAGTTTGCGTCTCACTTCCTTGGTTTTCCATAATGCATGTATCATGTTATCACCCGCGGTGAAGTGCACTATTACTCTTGTCGTAGTAGATTACAGATCATTTCCTTCTCAAAATCGTGCAGCAAAATATTAATTGGAAATTTCGTTAGGTGACTTGTATGTAAATACTTCAAGAGTGTTTGTAAGCTAAAATACAGCGTAGCGATCTTACAGAATTCATGGCATACGATTCCTTGATTGAATGTTCTTCGTTTTCTGTGCGTAAAATGGCCTTCAGTGCCGCCCATGTATTGCGGATCCAATTACTTTTTGTTTAACTTGTTGTAATCGCTTGTATCAATCAATATCACTGCGATCAGTAGGCAATTGGTGTGGTAGTCTGTGAGTTCATCGCAGTGTAAACGAATTAACGATATCCCCCTGTCGGTTTGATGAATGGGGTGAATGGATTGCTCATTGGGGGAGTGTACTCTGCCCCCGGCAAAGAAAATGAGACTTTGAACCCGTATCCGCGTTCATAATAATACATACCTCGACTCTCCACAAACGAATGATCCTGAGGGCTTCTTTTTAGGTTTCAAACAAAATAATTGAGCCCGTGTACAAAAAAGACTTGCCTAAAGGCAGGGGAGTTCCGATCAGTGACTCATCCACTCTTGGGATTTATCATAATACAATCCATTTATATTCGTCACGAGCGACGAACTGCCCGAGACGTATCGTCATCAAAAGACTTCTCCTCTTGGCACCCTCGTTAACCAAGAAATATAATAAAATGAACAATAAAACAAACAAACATGTTCTTTGTACAAGTTCAAACTGGAAGGTCAAGTCTGATAAGAGTGACGTTACAAAACGAGACATGCAAATGACGGGAATTCATCGGTATAGAAAGAACGATTTTTATATTCCTTTATGAAATGACTAACCATAGCTAAATTTATGTGTACATTAATCGATTTCTTCTATCGGGGGGTTGTTGAAGCCTTACATTAATATCTACTCTTTTTTCGTATCTTTTAAATCATTTCGCAATTTGACACACAGGTGTTGCTATTCGTGCCAAACTTTTATAGGAAAGAAAGATTCGAGTGGCGCTGCGTGCTGGACATCTCAGTGTTATAGGTCATGTGCGCATTACATGAGTTTCGTTGGATCCTAATTCTCGCATGTATTATCGATGTTCATAAAGCATTCAAGGTATCGCTATAGGACATCATAACGTCTCAGTTCAAAGGCGTCATATTCGATGATTAAAATGTTATCGTAATAATAGATCTTGGAGGTACTGAGGTCTGGCAGGGGAAGATGATGAGAAGTCTGTTCTTGCAACAACCATACCCTTACTTTAGCCACAAAAGGAAGTAACAAAAGTGCGTGCTCTTTCTCACAGATGAGCAAAATATAGTTGTAATTTTTGTGCGTGGGTATCGGGGCTATGATCATGTCGTCTCGCATCGGATATCTCTAAAGCTAAAAATTAAGTCGCCGACGTGGACTGTAATAATAGTATGGAAAATTTATATTGCGCTTAAAGCAAACATGTTTCGAAGCGCTTTAAAATTATCAAAAGAAAACACACATATAAATCAACTACGAATACAAATAATCCACATTACGTAATCATCAGTTCTGTTCTTGAAATGAATGGGTTTCGAGTTTCTTCTTGAAATTATTTTAGATCGGACTTTGTGAAGTCCGATCTAAAATCATGAATAACTCAGGTTTCCTGGATGTTTCAGTTGGTTCCTCTTTTCTTTTCTTGTTTTTGGAGGGGGGGGGGGGCAAAATAGGGCACTCCTATGTGCATTCTGCGTTCCCGTATTGACTAGCCCGTGTGTGAAGAAAGTAATCATTATCTTCTGTTCGTGTCCGCATACAGACTCTGATGTGCAATGAGCATCATGGCGAGAAGATCACCATGTACTGCGAGGGGTGTCACAAACCCATCTGCCACAGGTGTAAATACAACGGGGCGCACGCCGAACACAAGGTCTCCATCATCGAGAAGAAATATACGGCGCTCAAGGTGAGCTCAATGACTGGTAATGTGTGTTGCTTACCGAAATGATGATGTCACAGTCTTATGTTATAACTTGGGTTGGAACCAGATGCGAGCATGGTTAGCGATGATAGTGTTCTGAGGGGCATTTCATGAAGCGTTTTGGTCGGATATTTTTCTGACAAACTGTTACAAGCTATTGAAATCCTTGCATCTGATTGGTTGATAGCAGATTTGTCCGACAACTTTGTCTGACAAAATGCTTCATGAAATGCCCCCAGGTTCACAGATATTCGGGCTGGTGAGGTATACTTATAAAAACCAGTTTCCATGGGTGATGAATTGCTATGAAATCACACTTCGGTACTCTATATTGATGTACCTGCCACTATCCACAACCAGTATACAGATGACCTCTAAATACTCCTCATATTGCCGAAGGTGAAAGTTTTCAACCGGAGTCCTTTACCATTGATGTATGCCAGTATCGGAGAAAGGAATGATGTTTGTTGCCTGTAATTCCGGTGAAAGGCAAAATGGCGATAATATAAAAAGTAATTGTCTAAAACATCCTGTATTTTCGGTCATCCAGAGTTTTCCCTTTGTATTCCTCACACTCTCCCCGTTCACAATGTCGTTTATGAATTTGTTATGAAACTGAAAAAGTGAAAGTTGAAAATAAATTCATGACTGGAAGCACTTCGTCTGTACTGTATTCTTCACATTTTACTCAATGGAAATATGGATGGAAGGGGGAGAGGGGACTTTGAAATCTGGAATTTGCGATTTTGCACATTCTGCATAAGTTCCGTTAGTTTGATACGTACACCACATTATTTTCCAGGTAGTCAAGTGTGCTTGTTAACAAAGATTGAAAATGACAACAATCAAATAGTGGTAATGACACATCTCACAGGAGACCCGTATATCATCAGTGATCAAAACTCTTCTTCTAATGTCGTAAAACATTTGATTTTACAGGAAAAGATGGAGCAGGCGATTGGAGCAATCCAAAGCAGACGACACAAGATCAGCGGACAAGTGGAGAAGCTGGAAAAGATATTCGCCTCCATCGAGGTATTCAGTCCGACAGAGGGCGCTCTATACCATGTTGATGTTGTTCATCGTTGTTTTATTTTTTTACCTGGGGTATCTCTCAGTAGTTAGGGGATGTACCGTAGTTTTCATGATGGTATTCTTTTACAGTCATCTGCAGTGTTCACACTGTAGTAAAACACTCAAATCATGTCAATGCAAGTACTTTATTAACACTAGTAGGGCCTATGAGGCAACTTTACTTCATGGGGATGCAGTGTTGCATTCATTTATGACAATTCTTTACAAGGGCATATTCACTCCTATTGTGAAAATGTAATTTGTATTTTGTAGAATCAGAAATATAACTTACTTTAAAATAGTGTGTATGTTTCAAATACGTCACTTAAAGTGCTCACATCAAGATTTATTCCTTGCACTGCTGTTTCGTTCCAGGGCAACTCGGAAGCCATGCAGAAGGCGTTGGCCGAGGCGCTCGAACTGCTACGCGCCACCCTCGCCGAGAGACATATCGCCCTCACCGAGCAGGCGGCTCAGGAGGGCGAGAAGAGAACGAAGAACATCAAGGAGATCCTGGACACCTACAAGGCGGTGCTGCAAGGATGCAGCGTGGCTGACCTCGCCTCGGAGCTCCTCAAGGAGACGGACAAGGCCATGTTCGTACAGGCGGCCAAGCCTCTCGTCGGAAGGTACGAAGCCCGTGATTGGTCAACTTCATCTTTATTCTACCTATTTGTTTACAATTCTTCTCCTTATCGTGTAATATTTTACAGAGTTAGAGTGAGCCCAGGCATGGTGGGTTATTTCTCTCACAGGGTTCATCGGAAGTTACGAAGGCAAGCTGTAATTGGACAACTTCATCTATATTCTGCACTTATTTGCTTGTCATTGAATGTAGGGTTGTTTGAGAATTCACCGGCAGGTAGGTTGTGATTGGTCACCTGGGTTCACTTAATTTGCATTCAAAAACAATGTTCGGTTGCCATGGCAGTTTTTCCATCCCTTTTGAAAGGGCTCAATTTGACGTAGCATCTCGCCTCATCTTAATAGGGTTTATGGCGAAATGTTGAACAGAAGTTTTGTCTGCTCTTGTAATGTTCCCACTCCAATTACGGATATTTCCCCTCACCCCCGTCAAACTTCTCGATCTTTTGCCAGTGTGAACAGGCGAAAGTGAAATCGAGAGTAATGTGATGGCTCAATTTTAGCAATATAAAAGGTCAATAATTGGAAACATCCTTCGCCATCTTGTTTTCAATAATGTTCAACACTGGTCAGCAGACTGTTTTATATTCAAAAGGACACCTTGAGGTTCTATTGAGTTGAAAGTGGAGACCAATAGAGGAAGAGATGGCGCTTTGGATATTCGACTACTTTTTCAAAAGGAATGAAACTAACTGCAAGCATACATGGCAAGTGCTGATGTAGAATGATTGATTTCGAACGTAGCTTGAGGCGAAAGCGTCGGGGTAGGTGGTTCGTGTAGGTAGAAGGCAGGGGTTGATGATAATAGTGTGGTTATTAGAAATAATCACCAATTTTACTGAAAATCACCTGAAATCATGAATAGAATACCAGATTATCTCACTCGTGTATCTTTTCATGCAATCTGGACCATATGCGACTATTTTTTAAAATGAATTTCACTCCAATTTTCATTCTACTGCCACTACTGATCATTACCTTTAAGCAAGGCATTTTGATACAATACGAATAGGAAACTTTGATTGTTGTATATTATTAAGTTGTCCCTACATTAAATTTTCTATTCATTGGGCCTATCATCTTCCCACGTGTTCCCAGGCTGATGGACACAGCGAAGTCTCTCAAGCAGTCTCAGGATATGTGTGAGAATTACGAGACGTTCGGAAGCTTCACTCTCGACTCAGCTGACGCCCTGAAGAACCTCCAGAATTTGGACTTCTACCAAGGTAAGATAGTATTTAGATATTGCAGATGTCTAGATCATAGATAAAACAGAGAGCATCCCCCACCGACATAATGCTTTTCAATCAATTTTGGAACCCTGTCGCAGCTGGCAGTTGGAGCGTTTGAATACTCAGTCCAGTCCAGACGTAGTAAAAACGTACGGTAGCATGCGCTTCTGTATTTTTTTTTCTACCAGATATCGTCTTGAGATGACAGTTGCTAAGTGATTACTGATTTCAAGCTTTGACCATCACATTTCTCGGTGTACAAAGAAAATAATAATTTCTTCAAGTTTGCCTGGAACTCTGAGGTGAAGACGATGTTATATGAGTCATAATACCAATGTTGTGTGAGTGACAGATAGGACATACAAGCATTATAACAAACGTTCTTTGTAAAAATCATGTCTGCCGCTAAGGACCTTGTTTTTTTACCTGTAAGCAATATTACTCAAAGCTACCAACTGATCTTTATGATATTTTCAGGATAGGTTCGTTGTTGTAAGGGAAATACGTGATTTTTTCGGTGCTAATCCCGATCATAATAACTGATAATCCTGTCAAAAGATACATTCTCAGCTCTAAGACATTGGCGACTAATTCCTTAGCAGACTTTTACAATTTCCAAGTGCTTTTTCGTCTTTTCCAGAAAAAGCTTATTTTTGTTACGGTGTTTTTTAAAGGAGTTTTGACTGCATTTTCAATACAAACATCTTCTAATGTTTTAACTCTCCTCGTATCTGCCCTACACAGCACCCGGTCAACCGTTACTGCGTCCTCAAGCACCAAACAAAGCGGTGTGCCTCGAATGGGAACCACCCATCGCTGGTGGCGCCGTTGACTCCTACACAGTGGAATACAAAGTGCTCAACGGGCAGCAGCAGACGGGCGACCGGCCCGTCGAGCGACCATCCAGCCTTCACCTCGACACGAACGGGAGTGCTCCGGCTGCGGAGGAGGAGGACCCCACCGAAGAGGGCTGGACGTCCGTCCCGGATTTGACTGAATGCAAGTTCGAACTGGATGACCTGGATGTGAACTCGGCATACAAATTCCGGGTCAAAGCGTGCAATCCCGCCGCGGCGACAGCGAGTGACTGTGTGGTGCTGAGGACCCCACCAGCACAAGGTAAAATATATTGATGTTAAGGTTGTTTGGTAGCGATTCGTTTCGGGTATTTCTGTTGGCGTTGTGTGTGTAATGGTTGCATCGCTCATCTCAGATACAGACACACAAAGCTGAGAAGCAACTAGGGTTCATCGGGGTGCCAGCTGTGAGAGTGTTAAAGGGACTGTACAGTTCTGGTTGAGGTGAGGATTTAGCCTTTAACGTTTTGCGAGATATTCAGAAACCACTCTATGGGATGTCAAAGAGTATGCAATTCTAAGGGAAATCAAAAGTTTATTTGATGAAAATCGGTTTTGAAATGGCTGAGATATCCAAAAACAAGGTGAAAAAAGAGATCCTAATAAAAGTTGTAGCCTGTCGCCTTTTATTATTATCACTTTTTTGGATATCTCAGCCATTTCAAAACCAATTTTCATCAAATAAACATTGAATCCTTCTTAAGATTACATGCTCTTTCATATTTCATAAGAGGTTTCACATTATCTCACTTAGGAATGTTATAAACCGGAATCCTCACCTCAACCAGTACTTAAACGTCGATAACTATCGTTCTAGATGAGAGACGACGAATGCGAAAGTATGATGTTTTATTTCCTTCAGCGTCGTCCGCCCTGTGGTCACAGGCCATCTACATGACAACAATATATTCTTGTTGGCCGTAGCTAGTTTTCATTTCATTTCATTCTTCTCATTTCCACATTAAAAACAACAATCATAACAGTTTCAAGTCATAGTATGAGCATATTCATTGTAGATGACCAATATTAAAGCCTATCAGGCTTCATGAGAAAAGGCCCCAAAGTTTTGTCATGTTAACCTGAAATTTTCAACTACGATATATTATTGACCCATGCTCTTGCACAATAATGATTATGCTATTTTCTTTTCATCTTGTCCAATATTACAGTGTTGCCTTTTAAGTGGACGTCTTGCCAGTCCAACCTAGCTCACACCTCTTCAAAAATCCGCAAGGATGGTCAGGAGGTGTTGGTTTCTCCCACCGCGTCACTCTTCTCCTCCAACTCGAGCTCATTTCCGACGTCGCCGATCGCCATCGAACCCGTCCACTTCGTGGGTGACAAGAAGCTCTCGTCGGGCCGCCACTACTGGGAGGTTCGCGTAGACCAGTCTCCGCTGGCCGTCCACGTCGGCGTGGCCAGCGAGCGCATGGCCGAGCAGTTCAGCCGCAGCGGCGGCAGCGACGCCATCGCCGATCGCGACAGCGGCCACGACAGCTGCGACGAACTGGACGACGACGCCCTGCAGCAAGACCCGACCGTCTTCGTCACCCACTGCTTGGGAAAACTGACGCTGCCGTCTACGGGTACATCGCCGAGGAAGAGTTCGAGTAAGGCGTCGAGGAACGGTCCGCGATCGTGCACCATCAACTCCAACATCATCGGCGTGCTGCTCGACACGGAGGCAGGGAGGGTTGCCTTCTATGACGGATTGACCAGGGAATGCCTCTTCTCAAGAAAAATCAAAGTGTCCGGTGTCATCCAGCCGGCAATGTCTATCATTGGGTCAGGATCGGTTAGGTTAAACGGCAAATGTGCAGACGGGAACTGAGCTATGATTTCCAATCCCAGTGTAATTCGTGACTGAACGAAGTGCGTTTTAGTCGACAGGGCTAAACATTCTCCTCACCTTCCTGAACATCTACATCCACCGTGACGGAGTAGTTGTTCGAGCCAGGTTAACAAGAGAGGGCGCTCAATTCATTCCAAACCTTGTCCGGACCAACCATACCAAGTGAAATGATTTCGTAAAAGGAGTGTGAATGTGTGAATTCGTTGAGTACCACAACCTCGTCATGTGAGTCGATACTTTCGTAACTGAATTGAAAGAAAAGAAGAGAAGGCAGTTTATCGATAAATTCATTCATTTTTTTACGTCATGTGGATCGAAATATATTTTTAGATAATTTCCATCGCAGAAATTTAAATAATCTGTTTCGAATGCGTCAAACTGGTCAAATATCTTAACGGAGATTTAACGTTTTTCGTCATAAAGCTTGTATTGAGCATTTTGTTTGAGGTTGATGTGGGGAGCTGGTTAAGGCTTGGAATGTTGAATAAAGAAATTTCAGTCTGTTGATTAGATTTCTGTGGCAATTGTGTTTCTTGGCGATATGATTTATTTACTTCAAATGAAAATGAGCAATAGGTTTGATTTTAAAATATCTCTGGGTAGAGGTCGCACCCAATGGAAACGTTGGTGTGAAATGGTTTCCTTTCTAGATTTTTTTTTTATACTGCGAATCTGTCGCCAAGATATTTGCTAGCTGAAAATCACGAGTTCACGTTTCATGCTCGAATCATTGCTATATTATTGGTATAGTGATATGAAATCTGCCACCCATTCAGAATACAGATGCAATCTGAGCATGTAAGACGCCAGTGTAGCGCAAAATGACATCGTACAATGATTGGAAATATCTTCAAATTTTTTATGTTTTTTTGTTGATCAAGCTTATTCCAGCCCCTTGTGTATTCAGCAACCTCAATGGAAGTATTCAATAGGACTATTCTACTTTAAAGAAACAGTATGGAAATGAGGGGTATTATTTGTTCATGCTCTCGTACAGTTTTGCCCCTTCCTCATGTTTGTGAAATGAGGGCCATCCTGGGCCCTATTTCATTAAAACTTGTTATCAGTGACAAGTTGTCATAGTTGTTATAAGCTACTGAAATCCTTGCGTCTGATTGGCTAAGAGCAAATTTGTCATAGAAATGTGGCAGTTGTCAGTGTTTCAGCAAGTAGTTTTTATGCCTCCGCCACGAAGTGTCGCCGGAGGCATTATTAATTGTCTTTTCTGTTTCCTAGATAGTTTGGTTGCTGGTTGATATGGGGTCTCCCAGAACGCTTGTTCTTGCTGAGAGACAGTGACTGAAATATAGCAATTACAAAAAGATGGATATCCTATACACACCGGAATAGTTAAGAAAAAAGATTTAGTAAAATAAAAACAGTTCACTAAAAACTACCATAGAAAATATATATACCACAATGCTGAAGTTGACAAAAATAGCAATTTTTCATTCCACCGCCAGTGTTGATTGGTTGGTATGTGTTCATAGACTGAAATGGTGCACAAATACAGGAGATAATGCACTTTATCTGTGGGTTTCACTATCAAATTTTTTGTGATAACAGATTGCAATTAATTGTGCAATCTTTCACGGTCATGACGTATTTTGACTTGTCATTGTAACATGGTTTTATGATGATGATGATTATGATGATGATGATGATGATGATGATGGTTGTGATGATGATGACAATGATTATGACGTTCATGGTTATCATCGTTATTGATTTTATCATTGTTATTATCATTTTAATTGATTTATAACTATCATGTTTACTTGATTCTTGTCATAAAGACACCTGAATTAATTTGTCACGACATTTGATACGTTGTGATGGCATCGAGCTGAAATGTGTATTTCTTTCTTGAAAACGTTCACTTTTTAAATTCCAAGTTCCTATCTGTGATATACGACGACTGTAGACGAGGCTGAGAACACGTGCAATCTTCACCCCTCCACCCACTTACTGAGTTTGATTTCAATATTTATTTCTTGTATAGGCCTGTATAATTGTATCTAAGCACCTTCCGTTCGTATTCATATTGATGTCTGTCACGCGCACACCTTCGCACTGTGAGAGAAGCACATCTAGACGTGTTGGAAACATGATATATTTGATCCCTATATGCTGTGTTCAACTTCAATAATTTGTACTTTATTCCCCACTCTTTTTATTTTTTATTAACACCATGAAGGAAAGCTAGGTAATCTCCACTTAATTACAGTCAAATACTTTAATAAAGACCATTCAGGTGAAACTGAAGAAAAAAAAAACTTCTTCAGATGTAGGCATTTTTTTTCTTTCTTTTTTTTTTTGTATAGACAAGTTCACTTAACCCTTACAGGATTACTGCCTCGAAATGTTGTCATTTCCTGTAAGAAAGACGCTGATGGCATGAACATAGGTAACGTTTAAGATGCTATCAAACAAAACATGTATACCTGTCATTATCGGACACGTGGTCTTTACAGAGAGACGGTCGCTAGAACAGGATTGAGTGTATTTTCACCAATCTATACAGCCTGATGTGTCACATGTGGGGCAGAAATATCAGCAGTTAACCAGTTATGCGTATCCTCGCCCCCAATAAGAAAATCAGCATTTCATTCCACCCTGTTATAATGAATACGTCTCAATCATGTGTAATAGCTTAGTTGCAATATACCTATGAGAGGTAGATACAATCGGGTGTTGGCAATTCAGACGTCAATGAAAATCATGCCTTACGTCATTTGACACGTTTGTGTCACCTGACACGTTTGCTATCACCTGGCATTTCTAGACATATGATAGTCACGTGTGTTCATTTTACTATCATAGACTGTCTCGTGATAAGACGCGATGTTATACATTTCGTTATGATCATTGTTTGCATAGACGGTAATCTTGCGCCTTTGCTGAAACCAAACCGAAAATTATTATTGCCTTGCTTTTATTTTCAGCTGTGCGCTATAGGTTCTGACCTGGCGAACGTGTGGATGTATGTGTATATGCACTGCGCTCATCTCGTCTAATACATCCGGTGAAAAGGAAATTGTAAATACTGAAGGATTCTCTGCAGATGAAACTATGCCTTTTGGGAAGAGAAATTCTTTATCATATTTCTATAGTTTATGCGAGTTATCTTTATGTAGTTGTCGGTTTTAAAAAAGGAAGAAGAAGAAGAAGATAAGTGCCTGGCCTTAATGTGTGCAATGTTCGTAGTCAAGTTGAAATATGCGTCATGTTTATGTGCATCTTTTGTCAGATAAGAATATCATATTTATCTTATTTTTCATTCTACAACTGCAGCAATTTTCAACGTGTAGTGTATTCCGTGTACAGACAGTTTTTTATCGCAAATTAAGAAATTATGAGAGCTGTATATATATTGTGATAGATTGTATTGGAGGAATGCGGAAGCCTGACGTAAAGTTGATATGATTTTGTCCGTGTGTCGTTACTCTTCACAACTTTTGCCGGAGTAAAATGTTTGATGAGTTAGGAGGCTATGCAGACGAAAGAATGTGCACAAGCTTTTACACTGCTTTTCACATTGATGATATGTATTTCATTGTAGCTATCACTGCGTAATAAAGTCCATTCTGATATCAGAACAATATTACATTGCGTTTGTGTTATTTTGCCGTATCACATGCGTTTTATGTCCTTTCAATGCAACCGCATACTTTTACTTTCGCTTTGAGTGGTGAGTCATTTCTATCTATAGTATATCTCACTTTACCCAGTAAAATATGACTGCTCAAATGCCGTATACTATGGAATAGCGATCTTTACTTCTATTAAATGTTGGACGGCTGGCATAAACTATAGGTTACGCTCACTGTCCTTGGAGGATTACTGTATGAATCTGCGATTGAAAATCTAGAGGGCTTTTTACACTTGTGTTTCTTAACCCCGGACTTTCTCTGACCCAGGACTATCGTTTGTCCCGTACCAATTTTTTCAGCTTTTTACACTCGCCAATTAGTCCCGTACTATCTCTTGTCCGGGGCTAAGGAGAAAACTGACCTTTTTACACTCGTATTTCTTAGCCCCGGACTTTCCAAACCACATGAATATTCATAATTACGCTGTGTACTGTACACGTACACGCACGCACCGGCAGCACTTGATTACCTCGTTTCTGTTTGGTCAGTGAGGGTCGGACTTCGTCTCCGTCGCTTAGCCTTATTTTTTCGTTCTGTTTACACTCACTTGCTTGGCACCGCAATTGCGGTGCTAACCCCTGCTATTTTGCAGGGCCAGATAGTACCGTACTATCGGTGGGGCTAGCCCACTTTGGCAAAAACGAGTGTAAACTGAAAGTGGGCTAAGGATAGTCCCGTACCAACGGTGGGGCTAAGGGGGGGGGGGGGGGGGCCTTAGCCCCACCGTTGGTACGGGGCTAAGCAAGAATTTACAAGTGTAAAAAGCCCTTCAGTGTACGGGTGTGATAAATTTACTCATCTTAGCCTAAAGTGATGATGATGATGATGATGATGATAATGATGATGATGACTAATGATGATAACGACAACGATGATGATGATGATGATGATGATGATGATGATGATGACGGTGACGACGACGACAACGATGATGATGATGATGATGATGATGATGATGACGGTGACGACGACGACGATAATGATGATGATGATGACGATAATTTGAATTCCTAAATTAATGATTATGATGATACATGTAGTAGGCCTAATACTAAAGGCCTCCATCATCATTCTCAAAATCCTCGCCACTGTCACCATCACCATTATCTTCACTGTCATCACCATTAATATAATTGGGCGGAAAAAGGTCAATTTAGTTGGTCTGTAGTGCCTTCTTGAAACACCCCTCTGAAGCCCAGGATGGAGCAGCCAATGTCCAACGTTAAGCACGTAATAACACAAACTAAAAGGCTCGTACATTGCGTTATACATGGGCATCTGAACAAACACGCAGAAAGCCGTGGAGAAAGGGAAATGGAAAACGGCTCAAGAGTGCTGACAGTATAACAATGTTTCAGTGCAACTTGAGCAAATAATTATGTGAGTTAATTCGTGTATGCGTGCATGAGAGCGGGTTTCATCCGCCGTTGTGATGTAGATGTAAGCGCATGCGATAATTGCGGGTTAACGAATGTATAATACTCTCATATTCTGGCTCACGTTATGAAAATAATTGAGTCCTTGTTTGATTTCTGCAAAACAAAAAAAAACAGATATATATATGTATATATAATACGGACAAACTTGTCATTTACCAAAATAACTGAAATGGGAGCGGATATAGAGCGAGGGAATAACAATGAATACACGCAAATAGAACGGTAAAAAAAAAGAAAAAAAACTATTTGGTTGGATTAGATGACCGACATAACAGAATATGAAGTAGAGACGCAAGTGTCTAAATGATATCGTCAACATTAAACATCACTGATAAAATGATAATGATATTGTGTCTTAATGTGTACCTTAATGTCCCATGACTATTTTATGACGTTTAATAGCGCCATAACAGTCACATGTGAAACCAGTCTAAAAAAAAAGAGTGCATGGCCTATGTGTTACAATTTCAGAGTGTACCTTTGTGCATACAGTTCGAGGGTTTGGCGGTGCTGGCCTTTGCTATTTGTTCAGTGAAGTGTAGCATCTCTTCCGTCTATGTCAATACCAGGCACGCTGTAAATGTCAGGTGACAGATTGCATGTGACTTGCGGTTGGTGTTCTGTCTACTAGTGCGTGGAATATATTCTTTTGAAAGCCTCATTGTCAACCTGGCAGCGCACCACATCAGACATTCTACACAAGATCAATACTCGCATACACGGTGAAATTTGTGCTAGCTGTCATAACGAGTTGGGTTGCACCGTAGTATATACAGGATGGCGAAATTTCTCACATACGTGGTTCTTTTGACCGTGCTCTTCGCTGGGTTGTCGCACGCAGCCGTTGTCGATTCCGCGGTGCTAGACCTGTCCTGGATCGACTGGAAAATCAAGTTCGATAAGCACTACGAGACTGTGCGGGAGGAAGAGGTCGCCCGCGCGACGTGGACGAGGAATCTCGAGTTCGTCGAGGCGCACAACGAACTCTATCGACTGGGACTGAATAGCTTTCGAGTGGGGTTGAATGCAAGGTCGGATCAGGTATCGAACCGAATGCATTTCAAGTTTGCTGTGAAAATATAATATGCATACAAATAAGTATATACATGTATTTCATATGCTGTGATAATAATGTGTACGTAAGTACATGTATGTATATAATGATTATGTAGGGCCTATATTCAGTGAGGATGTATTTATGTGTTTGTATGTATGTGTGTAGGACACATGTATTTATGTATGTATGTGTTATATTTGATATATTGTTATAGTGCTTTTATGATATATTCATATATCTCTTTGAATGGAACCTGAAGTTAGGGAGACACTTTGTCATGCTTATTATCTCTACAATCATTAAGGAGACTCAAATTATGTCTCCTTAACGTTTCAAACATGTTATATCCCAAGCTAGATCAAGAGTTTTGTGTACATAATTATATATATATATATATATATATATATATATATATATAGAGAGAGAGAGAGAGAGAGAGAGAGAGAGGGGGGGGGGGGAGAAAGAGGGAGAGAGACAGACAGACAGACTGAGAGACAGAGAGAGAGACAGAGAAGGGAGAGGGAAGAGAGAGAGGGAGAGAAGATGAAATGATCGTAAATGTTTTACACAAGAAACGACATCCAGAGTCCTTAGTGTCTATTTGAAATGAAGATTTTTGCGTTTTTCCATTTCTACATGAATCGGGACACTCTATGAATGTGTAATTCTCGACGTAATACTATTGTTCCTAGCTGAAAATATCGATGGTTACGGCAGATAGTAGAGAAAAGAGTGATTTTCAGTTTTGAACATGATTTTGTTCATAAATTTGCTAGTTCTAATATTCAAAATATTTCGCTTTCGTCTCCTAAACTATCCTGAACAAGGAGGCCAATTCTTTTCGACGTCAACCTCTGGTCGAGCTGAAACCTCAGCTTCAATACAAGACGCAATCCCAGCCAATTCGTTCACCGTTCTCATTAGGTTTAGCGCCCTCATTCGACTGGCGAAACTTCGGCAAAGTGAACCCTGTAGTGAATCAAGGGTCGCTTGGTGAATCGCTCGCCTTTGACGTCGCAGGTGAGAAGAAAGATGCACATACAACACATACACTCTCATATTGCTCAGTTATTGCCTGTTTAATGGAGTAATATTATACTGGACATCCCATGCAAGTCATATTTTCCGCAAGAAATCCCAAAGGGACTGTTTAAGTATGTTAGATTGCAATCATTGCAGAAAATGCGATGGGCCGATAGTTTTGTAGCACTTGTGAAATTCACATCATTTTATTCTAGTCTGGTTAGCAGCCAGTCAAATTCTGAAAATACATCGCAGTGTACCTGACGTGACGTCACTGTAGGCAATATAACGATTTTGATCCGCAGTGTTCACGTGATTGCATCCAGATCCTGACCAATCACCGACCAGAGTAACGCTTGTGTACGCATTCGAAGAGTTTGATCGTAAAACAGGTTAAGCGCCATTTTAAAATCTTCTAAGATAAAAACCCAACATCTGATTGAGCAAAATAGAATCTTTCTACAGATGCCTCCTCACTTCAATTGTTGTCAAGTATGTGCGAGTACGTGCGCCCATGATTTTTTTTTTCATCATGGCTACTACCAAAACACTGATCAATTATTCAGTGTTTATTTATTTACGTCGATGTAGGGCAATTTGTCAATCAGTTGCAATGATGCAATGAATACCTTTGACGCTTTAAAGAAAAAAAAAAAACGTCCCATAGGCCGATTTTCTATTTCTATTGTCAGGTTTTGCAAATGTCCCAACTTGACATAAAAGAGATCAGTCTCTTCATTTGATATTACCACACAACATAAACAAACTAGCTAGGAAAGAATAAGATCCTTAGACATGTTATTAGTATTATACTGTTTTCGTTTATGTGCTCCGAATATTTTCCTTCTTTATCTTATGACTCACTTGGTGTGTAATCAGCTTTGTACACAGTAATTTTATTCAAACCAGTAAGCGGTAGATGTTGACATGTGTGTTCTATATCTGATTATTCTCACCAATTTTGCCAAAAATGTATTTTTATTTTTCCAAACTTACAAAAATCGTATCAGTCCGAAATGTCATCGGCTTTCGAGAGTTCGTCCATAATTCTTCCTGTAAGTCAATACCTTTATAGAGGAAGGAATCAATATTCAATTCAATTCAATTCAATTCATTAATTCAATATTTCAATAATTCAATAATTTACAGTCTGATTTCTAAGGCAGAAAATTATCCGATGATATTCTCCTAGCGAGTTCAACATCGTTACACCCGTAGTAGCAGCAACGACAACATCAGTTAATAATGATATCAAGCAACGATATTTTTGTATAGTAATGATAATTATAATTTATTGCCATCATTATTTTCATCATCAATGTCATTATCATAATCATTCTTACTCTCATGATTATTGCTATCATCATTGTCGTTATCATTATCATTATCTCGAAATACCAACAAAATTATTAGTAATACCGAAGAACTATGTCATTATCTGTTTTTCACCAATACAGATGCCGTCGCCAGCTTTTCGGCCATCAATGAGGGAACCGAACTATCCGAGCTATCAGCTCAAGAAGTTGTGGACTGCTGCCTACCGGATCCGATCTACGGCGCCCAGGTATTCACATGTATCAAGAACAACGGCGGGCTGTGTGCGAACAACACCTACCACACCGGGACAGGCGTCAAACCCTGCAATAACGACTCGTGCAAGGCAGCAGCATCGGTAAAATAGCATTTACTATTTTCCTCACTCTTATAACATCCACAAACAACAAAACCGTCAGACCATACGCTGAAACGGGAAGGGAGGGGAGAGGCGGGGGCGGGGGCTGGGGCTGGGCAGATAAGATGCGGTTGCCCTTCCTCACCGCTAAGATATTTTCAGAGTATGGTTTTTCGAATTTAACAAATACTGTACAGGCCTACACATTCAGAGAACAAAGATCAGAAATATGGAGAGATGTTTTATTTAGTAACATTATACACCATTCTGTCACCACACCAAGATTTAGTTTGGTCAGGGTAATCAGGCCCTAAGAAGTAAACGATGTTAAAAGTATGGGCGTGGCCAATTCTCTGGCTTTTGGATACAATCATGTGCATAAAGGAAACTCATTTTTGTTATTTTGGGTGTTCTTTTCTTTTCTTCAAGTTTGTTTTGGGCTTTTTCCGTTTTGTTGTTGTTAGGGTTTTTTCAGCCGTGTCTGCTCATGAACAGTTTAGGCAAATTTGGTCTGTTTATTCTAATGTCTCATACAGCAAAGCTTCCATCAGGGTGGATTCTAGTCTCAGCTGGCCATCACTTTTACTATCAACTATTCTGGTGAATTACTTTGGCAGCAACACAGTCTTTGTAGCAAGAAAATCTACTTGTCTTTAACTTACCACACTGAGAGACATTGCAAATTAGTAGGAATTAAGTCAAGTTTGATCAATTAAAGTTTCTATCAGACCCCACACGACGTCTTAATTTTCTGCTCTACAAACTATAATGGTAGACTTAAATGCATTTTCTCAAATGCTGTCACTTCTAATATTCATCAGAACAGCTGTAGCTTACTTAACGCCTCTAAAAGGACACCAAGGACACTCATTAAAACATATGAGTTTTGAATCATGTACAACATGTTTGATATTACTTGTTACTCCTTTTATTTTCTCGATTTGTCAACTAGCCCAAGCATGGCGGTCGAAATGTCGAGGCAAACAACGAGACGGCACTGGCCGAGGCGGTGTTGATTACACCAGTGGTAGTGGCCGTCGACGCCAGTCACACGTCCTTCCAGCTCTACGAAGGTGGCGTCTACAGCGACCCGTCGTGCTCGAAGACCGTGCTCGACCATGTTCTCCTTGTCGTGGGCTGGGGCACCACACCTAACGGAGTAGAGTACTGGATCTGCAAGAATACATGGGGTAGGCCTAATTATGTCGTAATTCAATTCAGTTCTTTTGGTCATCCATAAGAAATAACGCTATATAATGATCGGTAGATACATAACGTTAGGTAGAGTCGGGAGCATCGTGTTTTACAAGATGGGATGTATAAATAGAATAAGACACAAAAGAATAATCTGGTGGTAACCCCAAGAAAAATGCATAGGTTATAGACAGACACCAAGTAAGGGTAAAGATGTACATATTTCAGAGGTGTAATATCGGGAGAGGTGAAATCATTTGATTTGAGACGCTTTCAGTGTAAAGCAATTGTTTGTTTAAGGTGACTAAAAATGTAGTAAAGTCAGACAAAGAAACTGGAAAAAAAAATCAATAAAAATTGGACAAGCAGAAAGAAAGTCCTGGGAATTACTTTCACAAAATATAAGAAACCAGGCTTCATCGCTTGACTAGTCTCGTATTCAAACTACGTCCAATTTTTTATTTAATTCTCTGTATTTCTGTGTCAACAATTATGTCCTCTTTCTATTAAAAAAATGAAAGAGAAAGAAAGAAAGAAAGAAAGAAGAAGAAGAAGAAGACTGCGGAAGTTGGAATTGTTCACCGTAAAAAAAAAAGGCCACTTGGTACTATTAATGTTACGTGATGTATTGATATCACCACGACATACATTTTCTCAAAATAACGTTGAACAATGATTTTGTTCTTTGCAGGAGTAACGTGGGGCGAACAAGGCTATCTCAACATCGCACGTAACAAGGACAACATGTGTGGTATCGCTTCGATGCCCATTTTCCCTTACTAATCCCCAAATGGGTACATCCGGGCTTTTTCACAGAAGGGACTACCTCAAGCCATGGAGCTACAACGTTATAAGTCCTTGGTGACCACCAGTGCAGATAAAAGCCTTTCCAAAGCTACAGAAAGACAGATTTAAGATTCTATTGCATTTAACGAAAAAGATTGAAAGAAAAGAAGGTGGTAGCATAATGCTTTTACTGACCGCATTGTGCTTGTTGATTGATAGTGAAATATTTTCCTCTCACCTTGAAATTTTGACGAAATAATAATTGTCGAATATGAAAGTAGATGTTGTCCTACATCATGATTCAAAGCAGTCCTAAGAAAAAGAGATCAGAAAGAGTGTTTGGAACAAAAATGTCTGAATAGACCCTACTTTTATAACACAGCTAGATTTCCTGATAACTTCAAAAGAAAAATGATTGGATTTCCTCTTTGATTTGTTTCTGTCACTCTGTTGACATCTTCTCATTCAAACAGAATCCCTGAGGTATTATCTCCTCAACTGTTGTGCAGCTGATAATTGCTGTGCCAGTGACCTGAAATATATTATATATTATCATATCGTTAATATGGTCATTTATCATTGACCATTATACTCAAATTCCAGTATATAACGTACGTTTTTAGTCATTTGTATAATGTGTGTGCTCCAACTCTTATAGATGTGCTGATTTTTTTATGTTGATAGATTATCTCTTTAGTTGTTTTTAAAGCAATGTAGCTGTCATTCAATCCCTCGCCTTCTACTGAGTAATCCTTATTCGCAAAGCAAAGAATAAGATGTCATGATCATGTATAGCATATATTGAGATTAAAGATGTTTACCATTGTTTGCCAGGGCCAAAAAGTACACGATTGTGTTCGTAACATGCCTCCTATATATCACTGACTGTGAAAAGAAAAAAAACAACAACAATACACTGCAGCCGCCACAACAGGTTTTATATGTACCAAACGAACACAATCTGCAAAGCCTCATAAAAGTAAATGTTTCAGAGGTCACAACACCTAAACTTTGTCTTAGTTTCCTATCTTCCTAAATTCTGTGTTCTTGAATCTATGCATTTTTTTTGTTATTCCTACTGTAAATGATATTTTACGATTGAATAAAATGAGTACTTGATTAAAAAAACTCATCTGTTTTACGCTTTAAATGGTGTCCTTTGTCGATTTTCTGCGTACGATGAAAATGATCTTTTGCTCGAAACAGCGTTATGCCGAGACATAGCATATTACTTAAAATGTGTCTTTAAATAGGTTCTTAGCATTTGAACACAAATCTTCGCTACATTTCCATTTCGAATATATTCCATAACGCGAAGTCATTTTGCTCTCATTCAGCTCAAGAGTTGCAGTGATTAAGCAAGTGTTGAATTTACACGATAAGCTACAGCTGCCCAGATGTTCACAAAATTATATTTCTGTTGATTTATTTACAGGGGATATCCACTCCCAAAACAAGTTAGTCTGATAAAAATAATAAATTGTTACGAATTCAGTACTGTAGTAAAAATTTGACTGAACTCTGATGAAAAATAAGGAAGTTATAAAATTTTGAAATTTTGCTTATTTCTGCCAAACAGTTCTTGTACAGTGGATATGAATATGCAAATGAGTGAGCTGACCATGTCATAACCGCACAATTTTCCATTGATCGTGTACAAAAATGACGAAAATTCAATGTTTCTGTCATTGAAGTCTAAAACATGATGTTATTCCTGTTGAATAACTTTAGAATAGTGATCAGTTAGATATATCAGGATATGAGCCTCCGGCATATTTGCATTTAAACGAAAAACTTGAAATTTCAAAATTTTATGTACAAAATAAACTGCAATTTGTGAGGGTATAACATGCTCACTTTGCCATTTGCATATTCACATTGACCGTTCAAGAACTGTTTCCTGAAAAATTAGCGAAAATTAAAAATGTCATAACTTCCTTATTTTTCGACCGATTTCAATCAAAATTTTACTGTTGAACTCGTAATATTTTACTCTTTCATATCAGACTAACTTACATTTGGACTGGATTTCCCCTTTAAGAACCAATTATGATTTGGACAGCATAATGAATCCTCACCTGCTTATCATTACAATTGCTGATGCTGCAATAACACATACAGAAGTGAAATTTTGTCAACTTTTGATGTTCCACAGCTTCATCAGTTTTGTTTGAATGAAATAGCTGTTCATAGTGTCGAGCGATGTTATAATCAGTTGCCGACTAGTCCCTACATTGCAAATATTTCCCTATCGTCGAAAGGTGGCGCACCCTTCGGGCGGTTTCAACGATTGCACGAGGGGTCAAAGGTTAGCGGTTCCCTGAAGGAAGAATGGATGGGAGATAAAGGAGACACACTCTGTTATTCCTTGTGATTTATCAGAGCGTTTGTAGATTTGTTGGAAGCAGGAAACTAGCAAAGATCATTCGTACTTGTGTGTTTTGGACAGAAGCGGATGAGGATTTGATAAACAATTAAAAAAGAAAAGCAGTGGAAATCTTGTTTATGCATTTCATCAATTCAAGGTGACATTCAACGACAAAAACATGTCACTTTGTCATGTTTGCAATGGACAAACGTTGCGTGAAATGTGAGTGACTATCGAGCTTTCGATGTAGCGACAAACTCTGAGAATTTTTGTGGCTGCGATTAAGACCTATAGTATCACAGATCATTCACTTCGAGGAAATGACGTGCATAGCTAGCAAAGTAATTCTTGCCTTCACCCTCTGTATGCGACATTCCTGTCCATGCACAAATGTGTGTAAGATTTTTGCACATTTGACTCATTGGCGCAGAAAAGGTTAATTGTTTTGTTGGCTTATCATCGACAATAATGTACGGTTAAACACATTCCCACACATCTGTACAAAATAAATCTTCCAAGGATGGTAATTCAAAACGCATTTTGTAATGCTTATCTTATGCTTGTCTTATTTCCGATTTGGCATGTTGGAGGCGTTGAAGCGGCACGAGTGCAGATGAAACAATATTGTGTTGACGAGAGGATTAACGTTTTGTTAATGGAAGTATAATAGATGAGATCCCTCAAAGAGCTTTCTAGCTCTGTGATGAGGTTCTATCATCAAAAGTTGAAATAGAAGAAAATTGTTATGTATAGGAAAAACACGCATATTCTCCGCCTCTAATATATTTAAATCGAAGAAGGATACAGCTCGAAGCAAAGTTCCATACGGTTATGACGTTTAACAGCAAAGAAAAAAAAATCGGAGATGCTTGGTGCAACGTGGCAAGATAAAGTTTTGTGACCTTTATCCATCAACTACTGAGTGTGACGCGTGTTTGTACAGTCACAGCCGCTTGATCGGGACTCGGACGACGGAATCAACACTTTAATATCAGCACAAGATCACAGCAACATTTCCAACTTGTGTTGAATTTACATAGAACAAGAGAGCAATAGAACGGAACTTTATTTTCACCTATACTATTCGAACAACACTAGACACTTTGCACAGAATTCTTTTAACTGAGGGGAGAAAATTCAAATGAAATATAAAAATCCTAAGTCAATAAACGAGGCGGTTATATTGCTGTAACATGCAAGTTGAGGCAGTGTATAGCATATCATATTTTGCGACGCCACTTTTGACTCGTCATCAGTCCACAGTCCAACTGAAGTAAAGATACACATCGGTAGATAAACCCCTGGGCCCGTATTCTGCTAAAAACTTAGACCCGAGTTTAAACCCACGCCTGGGTCTAAAGTGGGTTTTGGGGGTTTAAACCTGAGTTTAAACCACCAGTTTAGACCCAGGTTTAAACCCAGGTTTAATTTGTATTCTACTAAGTCCAGCTGTGGTCTAAATTGGGTTTAAATTAAACCTACCCTGGAGGAGGTTTATTTCGAGTTTAAATCGAGTCTAACGATGACTGGTAAGGGTACCAGCACACGGATCAATGCCAATGGCACAATACGAGTGGCTGGCTGGATACAGCAGCTAGCTTGCCGGCCACACGCGAGTACACACGAGATACGCCTACCTCGTACTACATACTAGATCTAGGCCTATAGTTTGTAGCAATTTGTACACTTAGAAGAGACTCGAGATCTAAATGGTAGCAATACTACTACCTAGTACTACCTGTACTAATACGTTAGTCTAGATAAGCTTTACGATGAAAATAACCTGAAGACTAGACCAAGAACTCAATGTAGGACTAGAGGGTAGAGCCTGAGGTCGATTTGGCATAGAACCTAGTTTCTAACTGTTAGATCGAGAACCTAGATCGATCGTAGGACTAACGTTAGGACTAGTTAGTAGGAGTAGGGTCCTACTAACGTTAGTAGAACCTATTCGAATAGCTAGAGTACATTATTGTAACGTTAGGACTAACGTTAGATCTATTAAAAGTTAGGTTAGTGTGGTACGGTAGGTAAAATCTAACGTTACTTCTAATATCGAGACAGGGTTGATAGTAGATCTAGATCTATTTCTAAATTTTAGAATGGTTTCCATTTTTATTAACTGACAATCTTAAGAGAAAAGCTTTTATTCAATTTCCTACCTCAAAGTCCTGGTTTGATCAATTGCCAGTCCATTCCGAATTCACGATTCAATCGACATAAAAAGCCATGTCCCATCCAGCGCACACAGCAACCGTGCCGCCGGCCGGAGTGGCGCGATGGATCTGCTGGTACTGAGCATTCAAAGCTAGCTAGCCAAAAATATGATAGCGCTACGCTATTAGACGCTTACCATGTATCCTGTACATGATGTGCGTCGCACACAAGGGCGTACCGAGGGGGGGTGTTTTGGGTGTTCAAACACCCCCCTTTGCCAAAAGGGGGGTGTTTAAGGTGTTCAAACACCCCCCCTTGGGCAAAAGGGATGTGTTTGAGCTATTCAACACCCCTCTTCAGCAATGCTTAGATGTTGACAAATGAAACAAAAGCTGTCTTTACGGCTTTTATTTCCGTTTTGAATTCCGCCTTTCCTTTCTTTTGCGTTCATTTTTTCTCTCTCTCTCTCTCTCTCTCTCTTCCTTGTTTTAATGTTTGTGTGGATGATGATACATTATGGAGAACATTACATTATATCATACGCACTAAAGAACTCGTGTACAGTACGTGTTAATACTACGTTACTGCACCGCGCGCGAAGCTGACGCGCAAACAGTAGACATTCCCGATCCCTGCTTTGCTTTCTGACCGAATCGCGAAGATACATTGCGCATAATGTTCACTGTTTACCGGTCAAAGAGATTACAATCTCTTTGTTACCGGTATTATACCGTACGAGGTACCGTAAATTGTGTATGATGCATAATATTATGTGTGTACAATGCATGCTGCGCTGCAGCCTATTATAGGCACATTGCATGCTAAGTCGGTAGTATCAACTACCAACAGTGGCGTATCTGGGGGGGGGGGGGGGGGGGCAAGGGGGCACGTGAAAAAAAAAAACGAGAAAAAAGAAGAAGAAGAAGAAGAAAAAAAAAAAAACCCTCGCCCGGACGGGGGAAGGAGAATGGGGGGGGGGGGGGCAGAAAACCAAATCAACAAGATAAAAACAAAACATGAATTCCATGTTTTGTAACGCTGAAATATAAAAATTTTCGGCTCGCTCGCTGCGCCCGCTCGCCAAAATTTATCCAAAAAAAAAATAAGAAGAACAAAACGTAATGATGACGTGGAAATATAAAAATTTCGGCTCACTCACTCGTAGTAAGTAATTTTCCAAGTCCTTAGTTTGCTGGCATAAATCGTTATCTATGAAGCCGTCACTATATCTTGATTAGAATTGTAAGATTTAATAACCAAAAAATGACAAGAATTCCATGTTTTTTAAGGTGAAATACAAAAATTGTCGGCTCGCTCGCTGCGCTCGCTCGCCAAAATTTATCAAAATTTATCAGATTTTATATCACCCTCAAAAAAACCCTTTTAAGTGCTCGAAAAAGCATATCAAGGGGGACTTTTTTTAAGTCCCTACCGGGATGGGATTGGGGTTGAACACTGTTGGTATAAATCGTTATCTATAAGACCGTCACTACATCTTGATTAGAATTGTCATTCGAAGATTTAATAACCAAAAATGACAAGAATTCCATGTTTTGTAAGCTGAAATACAAAAATTTTCGGCTCGCTCGCTGCACTCGCTGGCCAAAATTCTTCAATATCTATTACATTTAAAACACCCTCAAATGACCCCTTCTATAAGTGCTTGAAAAAGCACATCATGTGGACTTTTTTTTAAGTCTCTACCGGGATGGGGTTGGACACTGTTGGTACAAATCGTTATCTATAAGGCCGTCACTATGATTAGAGTTGTAATTCGAAGATTTAATAACCAAAAATGACAAGAATTCCATGTTATGTATAAAGCTGAAATAAAAAAAAAAATTCGGCTCGCTTGCTGCGCTCGCTCGCCAAAATATATCAAAATTTAGGGTTGCCTATTACATTTAAATCACCCTCAAAAGACCCCTCTCAAGTGCTTCAAAAACCATATCATGAGGACTTTTTTTAAGTCCCTACCGGGATGGGATTGGGGTTGAACACTGTTGGTATAAATCGTTATCTATAAGACCGTCACTACATCTTGATTAGAATTGTCATTCGAAGATTTAATAACCAAAAATGACAAGAATTCCATGTTTTGTAAGCTGAAATACAAAAATTTTCGGCTCGCTCGCTGCACTCGCTGGCCAAAATTCTTCAATATCTATTACATTTAAAACACCCTCAAATGACCCCTTCTATAAGTGCTTGAAAAAGCACATCATGTGGACTTTTTTTAAGTCTCTACCGGGATGGGGTTGGACACTGTTGGTACAAATCGTTATCTATAAGGCCGTCACTATGATTAGAGTTGTAATTCGAAGATTTAATAACCAAAAATGACAAGAATTCCATGTTATGTATAAAGCTGAAATAAAAAAAAAAATTCGGCTCGCTTGCTGCGCTCGCTCGCCAAAATATATCAAAATTTAGGGTTGCCTATTACATTTAAATCACCCTCAAAAGACCCCTCTCAAGTGCTTCAAAAACCATATCATGAGGACTCTTTTAAAGTCCCTACCGGGATGGGGTTGGGGTTGAACACTTTTTCAGAAATTAGGGGCGCAATTTTCGCGCTTGCCACGGGCGCCGTTTTCCCTAGATACGCCACTGACTACCAAGTACAGTCAGTATAGTAGCCTACTGGAAGCAGCAAGCTCTGGAAGCTCTGGAAGTAGCATTGCTATACTCAATGTAATTAGTAATAACACATGGACTTGGTAATCGACATGAAAGGATGATCAAGAAAAAAAGATATTTTTCTAAGATTTCTTTTAACCATATAATTAAAGAGGTATAACATTGTTCAAAAAGCCCGGAGACGACAAAAGATTGTGATTCAGCGTGATTCCTGGTTGGCATTTTGAATACAAGCAGGATGTGCGCAGTGTACTCAGAATATCGGAATGGCAAGAAGAGTCGCTGCAATGTTGCGCAATGTTTGATAGGTTGTACACATTTGCTATCAAAGCTTGATCATTGATTTTGCAGTGTTGCTTTACATACTAGTCTATATTAAAATGCCTTGCATTGCCAATAATAAGACTTGACCTTGGCCATTTCCTAACTTTTCCATCTATATGAAACGCACACACTCACAAACACAAACAAATTAGGGGATGCTCTATATAAAGTGCAGATTTTGGACATCCTTCTCCCGCTTGGTCACTTCGACGCCCCCTCGCTGGTCATACCTCCCCCAATCATGAACATTAACCGACACCCTTGACTATACCAGTGGCGGATCCAGGGGGCGCACCGGGTGCCCCCTCCCTCCAATGCGAAAAAAATATAGCTACAAACGACAGTTTTTGGACGGTAAAATGTCAAAATTTTCAAGCTCGCTCGCTTCGCTCGCTCGCATTTAACCGTTATAATATGCCATTCTCCTGATGTTACTGCCAGTAATTACCAGCAGCTGCGCCCGGTGCGCCCCCCCCCCCCCCCCGAATTTCCAAAGCGAAAAATAAAGCTACAAACGGCAGTTTGGGGACTGTAAAATGTCAAAATTTTCAAGCTCGCTCGCTTCGCTCGCTCGCATTTAATCGTTATGCAATTCTCCTGATGTTGCTGTCAGTAATTGCCAGCAGTTGCGCCCGGTGCGCCCCCTCCCCTTAATTTCTAAAGCGAAAAAATATAGCTCAAACGGCAGTTTTGGGACTGTAAAATGTCAAAATTTTCAAGCTCGCTCGCTTCGCTCGCTCGCATTTAATCGTTATGCAATTCTCCTGATGTTGCTGTCAGTAATTGCCAGCAGTTGCGCCTGGTGCGCCCCCTCCCCTTAATTTCTAAAGCGAAAAAATATAGCTACAAACGGCAGTTTTGGGACTGTAAAATGTCAAAAATTTCAAGCTCGCTCGCTTCGCTCGCTCGCATTTAACCGTTATATGCCATTCTCCTGATGTTACTGCAAGTAATTGCCAGCAGTTGCGCCTGGTGCGCCCCCCCCCCCCGAATTTCCAAAGCGAAAAAATATAGCTGCAAACGGCAGTTTGGGGACTGTAAAATGTCAAAATTTTCAAGCTCGCTCGCTTCGCTCGCTTGCATTTAATCGTTATGCAATTCTCCTGACGGTGCCTGATGTTGCTGTCAGTAGTTGCCAGCAGTTGCGCCTGGTGCGCCCCCTCCCCTTAATTTCTAAAGCGAAAAAATATAGCTACAAACGGCAGTTTTGGGACTGTAAAATGTCAAAATTTTCAAGCTCGCTCGCTTCGCTCGCTCGCATAATCGTTATGCAATTCTCCTGATGTTGCTGTCAGTAATTGCCAGCAGTTGCGCCCGGTGCGCCCCCTCCCCTTAATTTCTAAAGCGAAAAAATATAGCTACAAACGGCAGTTTTGGGACTGTAAAATGTCAAAATTTTCAAGCTCGCTCGCTTCGCTCGCTCGCATAATCGTTATGCAATTCTCCTGATGTTGCTGTCAGTAATTGCCAGCAGTTGCGCCCGGTGCGCCCCCTCCCCTTAATTTCTAAAGCGAAAAAATATAGCTACAAACGGCAGTTTTGGGACTGTAAAATGTCAAAATTTTCAAGCTCGCTCGCTTCGCTCGCTCGCATTTAATCGTTATGCAATTCTCCTGATGTTGCTGTCAGTAATTGCCAGCAGTTGCGCCTGGTGCGCCCCCTCCCCTTAATTTCTAAAGCGAAAAAATATAGCTACAAACGGCAGTTTTCGGATTGTAAAATGTCAAAAATTTCAAGTTCGCTCGCTTCGCTCGCTCGCATTTAACCGTTATATGCCATTCTCCTGATGTTACTGCAAGTAATTGCCAGCAGTTGCGCCCGGTGCGCCCCCCCCCCCCCCCCGAATTGCCAAAGCGAAAAAATATAGCTACAAACGGCAGTTTGGGGACTGTAAAATGTCAAAATTTTCAAGCTCGCTCGCATTTAATCGTTATGCAATTCTCCTGATGTTGCTGTCAGTAATTGCCAGCAGTTTCGCCCGGTGCGCCCCCCCCCCCTTAATTTCTAAAGCGAAAAAATATAGCTACAAACGGCAGTTTTGGGACTGTAAAATGTCAAAATTTTCAAGCTCGCTCGCTTCGCTCGCTCGCATAATCGTTATGCAATTCTCCTGATGTTGCTGTCAGTAATTGCCAGCAGTTGCGCCCGGTGCGCCCCCTCCCCTTAATTTCTAAAGCGAAAAAATATAGCTACAAACGGCAGTTTTGGGACTGTAACATGTCAAAATTTTCAAGCTCGCTCGCTTCGCTCGCTCGCATTTAATCGTTATGCAATTCTCCTGATGTTGCTGTCAGTAATTGCCAGCAGTTGCGCCTGGTGCGCCCCCTCCCCTTAATTTCTAAAGCGAAAAAATATAGCTACAAACGGCAGTTTTCGGACTGTAAAATGTCAAAAATTTCAAGTTCGCTCGCTTCGCTCGCTCGCATTTAACCGTTATATGCCATTCTCCTGATTTTACTGCAAGTAATTGCCAGCAGTTGCGCCCGGTGCGCCCCCCCCCCCCCCCGAATTGCCAAAGCGAAAAAATATAGCTACAAACGGCAGTTTGGGGACTGTAAAATGTCAAAATTTTCAAGCTCGCTCGCATTTAATCGTTATGCAATTCTCCTGATGTTGCTGTCAGTAATTGCCAGCAGTTTCGCCCGGTGCGCCCCCCCCCCCTTAATTTCTAAAGCGAAAAAATATAGCTACAAACGGCAGTTTTGGGACTGTAAAATGTCAAAATTTTCAAGCTCGCTCGCTTCTCTCGCTCGCATAATCGTTATGCAATTCTCCTGATGTTGCTGTCAGTAATTGCCAGCAGTTGCGCCCGGTGCGCCCCCTCCCCTTAATTTCTAAAGCGAAAAAATATAGCTACAAACGGCAGTTTTGGGACTGTAAAATGTCAAAATTTTCAAGCTCGCTCGCTTCGCTCGCTCGCATTTAATCGTTATGCAATTCTCCTGATGTTGCTGTCAGTAATTACCAGCAGTTGCGCCCGGTGCGCCCCCTCCCCTTAATTTCTAAAGCGAAAAAATATAGCTACAAACGGCAGTTTTGGGACTGTAAAATGTCAAAATTTTCAAGCTCGCTCGCTTCGCTCGCTCGCATTTTATCGTTATGCAATTCTCCTGATGTTGCTGTCAGTAATTGCCAGCAGTTGCGCCCGGTGCGCCCCCTCCCCTTAATTTCTAAGGCGAAAAAATATAGCTGCAAACGGCAGTTTGGGGACTGTAAAATGTCAAAATTTTCAAGCTCGCTCGCTTCGCTCGCTCGCATTTAATCGTTATGCAATTCTCCTGATGTTCCTGCCAGTAATTACCAGCAGTTGCGGCCGGTGCGCCCCCTCCCCTTAATTTCTAAAGCGAAAAAATATAGCTGCCAACGGCAGTTTGGGGACTTAAAATGTCAAAAATTTCAAGCTCGCTCGCTTCGCTCGCTCGCATTTAATCGTTATGTCATTCTCCTGATGTTACTGCCAACAACTGCCAGCAGTTGCACCCGGTGCAACCCCCTTAATTTCCAAAGCAAATATATATATATATATATATATATATATATATTACATATACATATATTATCATATATAGCTACAAACGGCAGTTTGGGGACTGAAAAATGTCAAAATTTTCAAGCTCGCTCGCTCCGCTCGCTCGCATTTTATTGTACAGTTATGCAATTCTGATGTTGCTTCCATGCACTGAGGTGCGCCCCCCCCCCCCCCCCCCCATGTCTTGACCCACGGTACGCCACTGAACACCCCCCTCTAAAAAATCCTGGGTACGCCTATGACTAGGGTATTGTTCTTTTAGGAGAGAGGTCACCAATATTTTATACAGCTTTTGGCTTTGTCTTGAAAATAATTTTGCACAATATTCAGAGAGAAAGGAGGAAAAAGAAAACAGCGCGTAGCATTGAAATCATTATCCTTCTTTAATACTCTTCCTCCATTATGATACACATGACGCTCCACAGACAGACGATGAACATCACCTCACGCAAATACATCCACAGTCACAAATCTTCCCGTAAGAACATTATCGGATCAACGCTCCAAAACATAGCCACACACGAACATTAACCAATCGCATTCGTTAATACTCTCTCAACCAGCACAATTGTACGAGGATTCCATCGGCGGGATAAAAAAAAAAAATGACAAAGACTTAATCATGTATTACTTGCCTTCAGCAGTTTATTCTGTCTTCCGATACCATTAATTCTCTTTGTGATGATTATTATGGCCTGGTACAATAAAATATGAAATGTTTGATCGCATAAGGGGTTAAGTGCCATTTGTATAGATTTCAAAGTAAGTCCACGAACAGGCCTTTCGAAAGATACCTCACTTGTCAGAGTTAGGATTGAAAACATCCCTTATTTTGTCATATTTATCTTCTTTTTTTTGAGCAGGTGTAATTGCAATTATATAAACTTGACAATAGATTTTTGCTGTCAAAATCTTGATACAATGCGTTGTGTCTGCGTCAAAACTGTGTCTCCATTTTGTCAACATGAAATTAACCAATAAGGAACGACACACGTCGTCTATTGGACATCATTATAGTTGACGCGTTTTATCACGATCTTGTGATACGTGGATTCTTGTTTGTCAGTGAAGGTCTAACTGGTAATTAAGTATACGTGGCGTTTTTATCATGGTGTTTTGTTTAATAACCATTTTGTAATGGTGTTTCAATTTTCATCTGCTCAAACAAGGCGTCAATGAGGTGCCGTGCTCGGACCTAGTTCAAACTTTATTTGTGGCGATCCAGTCCTGGAACTTTGAGACATCTGCGTAGACGCCATATTTCCCACGATCTGCGCAGCCCTCGCCCCAACTAACCACGCCCCCAAGGTACCATACCTTGTCACCCTCGTCATAGAATACCAAAGGGCCACCACTGTCTCCCTGCACAAAAAAAGACAACAAAATCACAATGGAAAAGAACCAAAACAAAAAGACAGTCAAAAGTTTGTCGACCTTCGTCCCGCTTTCGGGCAAATCAAATTACATAATAATTCAGTACGTGTATATGTGTGTGTGTTTCCCATGTCATGAATGTGCTATGATTTAAAAAAAAATATGATAATAATGATTTTTTTTTTTAAAGACGAAAAACTTAAAAAAAAAAACTGATTGCTATAAGTCCCCATCTCTAAGTTCGCTAGTTACGCTGAATAAAAAAAGAATGCTGGATTAATTCTGCGATTTCCTCGCATAATGAAAAAACAAATTACAGAAAACCTGTTCAAAATCAAAACTCATTTTTCACACACACACACACACACACACAAAATGCGATATGAGAGAAACATGAAACTGAACGTGCAGCAAGGTGTTGCCATTTTGAGGATCAGTCATGCCATCAGTAATTAAAAACATTTGGAGAATTCTGCATCTGAAACAAGCAGTTGCCTTGAATTGTGATGGAAAACAAAATGCTCTTATCTTACGTAAGATAATTCATGGTACTATATCTTCTAAAACACAAGCGATGAACTAAAAAAAAAAAGAATCACACTTTTTTAATTTTTGCGATGCAGCACGATACTATATCGAAATGTTAACATAGAGAGTGGTTTGCGGTATACCATGTGGGAAGTTCAGAAAAGGACTTAGAGTGGAAATGCGGGGAAAGTGAAAATGAAAGTGTTTATTTAGAGTACACAGTCTTCTTGTGCAGTGTGTATCGTTGTGATACGAAGGTGGAGTGACAAAATGTTGTTTCCGGTATTTCATTGGTTCGATGCAATATATCGTAAACGACTCTTTTTCTTGTATTAATGACAATGTAAAAAAAAAAAACGAAAATTACTCTTTAGAAAATGGATTCCTTTCAAGTTCTTTTCATGACTCATTTTGGGTGCATATATTTCCTTGTCACTGTTGAATACAGTATGGGTAGGGATCCGCACATGGACTTGAATCAAAGTTACCAGGAAAGACGAACAAAACAATTTATAGATTATTTGGGATTTCAGAATTCATTATGAATCGGGTTAACTTGGTGTGTCCATCACAATTGCCCTTACCTGGCAGGCATCCTTTCCACCAGCCCAGTATCCGGCACAAATCATGGTAGAATCGATTGAACCTGGGTATGCATCATCGCAGGCGCTATCCGAGACAATGGGTACGTCGACTTGCTGTAAGTAGTTACTCGCTCCCACAATTTCTACGTGCGAGAAGAAGAGATATACGAAAACAAAAAAATTGATGCGATGTTGTTGTTTTAGCGTTCTTTCTCTCTCTCTTGTTATCCTTTTTTGTCATTACTTCCCTTATACGCCCTATTTAGTCTTCGTCTCTGGCATTGGAAAATACTGCGAACAAAATAGATAGGGCCTATAGAGCCTATGGACTGAGATGGAATATTCACATGGCTATCTATCTATTGTATCGAGAGATTCTTCATCGGACTTTGAACACCTGTCCTTGGTTCATTCAGGGAGGTGGGACACCTCCCTGGTTCATTGCAGGAGTATATTGCATAACGCATATCCACTTGAGCTTGGACTTAAAGAGTGACTCTGGCATGTCCGGACCTACGTTCTTCTGGAGCTAATGTTTCATCGCCGTAGTACAGTGTATATGATATAGGCTTTTCTCTCACAAAAGTGTTGCAAGTAGTTGGCATGAAAGAACAGTATCATGGTCACCTGGCTTATAGGCACCATATTCCGTTTCCTCAATTAGTGACGACACGGCTATTTTACTCTCATTATAGATTTTACTCTATGTAACTTTAAACAACCCAGAAAATGAACAAGAAGAGAGCACGAGTGGGTTTGAAATTAAATTTAAGTCCAAGCCCCATGCAACCTATTATCTGCGCCCTAATCATTGAACTCTTTGATCACGTTGATCAAGCACATTGCGTTGATGATGCAAATTTATTTCAGTGTTTTAACGTTTCTAATTTTATTTGATTCATTACATGTAACACACTTTCTATACAGTCCATAGGCTGTGGTCACATGTGCTTTGGCATTTGACCCTTGAACTCTTCCTCCTTTATAGTTTCGTTTGACTATTACTACTACATGTACTCTCTACTCACGAGGGCACTGCATTCTACAAGCTAAGCTTTTAACCCTATAAAGCCCAAGGGGGGCACGTTGTGCCACCCCTACCAGATTTTCATTCGCCACTCCTTCGCCCTTAATCCAATTTTAACCAAATTTGGTCACTTTTCCTAAAATCTTATTCCAAACATTTTGATATATAATTTAGCTATATTTGATATTGCTGGTTGCCATGGCAACCATAAACTGGCAACCATGTCAGTCAGATTTTGCGTATTTTTCTGTTCCAATTCCAATTAACAATATTATAATGTATGAAATGGGCGTTTCTTGGTTGAAATTTGCTGAAGAAGCAAAATGTGAAGTAATTATGGCCCTGAAATATTTGTCCTATTATTTCCTTTGTTTTTCTGTGACAACGGCATAAAACAATAGATATTTGAAAATAACAGTATTTTCCAAAGATTGCCGTTCTATTTTGTGTCATTTTGATTCCTTCACCCAAGTTATACCTCTAATATCATTTGTTTATCACATTATCAATCTGCAAACTTAAAATTCCAATATTATGGGAATATGAAATATGATAACTATGTATGTACCTATGCTAAGCAATACATCACAGGTCTCATAATGTATTTCTTTATTTTGTTATGAATAGCACCCCCACGTGCTGACCTTGAGAAATTACAACCATAAGAAATAATGAGCTTTGACTTGCACATCTTTTATGGCAAATATGAAAAATATTGGTCTATGATAAGACATAATATACTGGGGATAAAGAAAGTATACAGAAAATCATGTTTTTAACATATTTCCTATGTATTTCTTTATATTTTGGTAAACAGCGCCCTTTAGTTTGACCTTGAAAAAAAATTCAAGTATGCGGTCATGTTGAGTATGAGTTGCTCTATACCCATGTGCCAAATATGACGATGAAACATGAAACAATAACAAAGTTGTATAGGGGGAGGGGCACAATGTGCCCCCTCCCCCCTCGGGCCTGGGAATGGTCAAAATAGCTTGGGCTTTATAGGGTTAAGCAGTTCCCTCCATTTCCGACATAACCGAGAACACACGTACTCTCCTGGTCCCCCCAGCCTGTAACCCAGGCGGTGGTGCCAGCTGCCGGGGGAGTGCTTCGCATACAAGCCACTGAGACTCCGTCACTGTATGTCACCGAACGCCTGAGCTTGATAAGAGCCACGTCGTTGGTAAAGCTCGCGGCCCCGTAGTTCTCGTGGAGAATGATTTTCGATGCCGTGAATTTCTGGTAGTACTCTCCCTCGTTGTCGATGTGGTGAGCACCCAGCACAAACTCATAGTCGCTCTCGTCAGGACTGCCAAAGATGCTGTTGGGTATGTAAGGCACCATTCTTGGGATTAATGTTAAAGCAAAAGGGAATTTTTCTTTCTTACCTCGATCATGAGATGTTAGTCTAATCTCACGCTCTCAGCGTTCGTCTCACTTTTGCCTCAATTCCTTACAAGATATGGACCGGTAACCGCGACCAGTTACCAGCTTGCTTTGACGCGCTCATGAAATACACAGAAATAGAGTAAATTCTGCATATTCCACGTCGTTTATACTTCTACGCCTTACATTATATAGTTATGTAGAGTATTAAAGGGATAGTACAGTTTTGGTGGAGATGAGAATTGGGTTTTTAACTTTTTGCGAGATACCAAGAAAACACTTATGACATAGTACAGAACATACCATTTTAAGAGGAATTCAAAGTTTATTTGATGAAGATCGGGTTTGGAATGACTGAAACATCAAAAAACAAAGTAAAACAAAGCGATCGTAATAAAGTGTGGGTCCCACACTTTATTAGAATCGTTCTTTTTTATATCTCGGCCATTTCGAAACCAATTTTCATCAAATAAACGTTGAATTCCTCATAGAATTACATGCTCTTTCACATTTTATAAGAGGTTTCTCATTATCTCACCAAAAAATGTTAGAAACCTGAAATTAGGTCTCAACCATTACTGTACAATCCCTTTAAGAGATATAGGGATTTCAGTCATCGACATTAACACTCAAAGAGGCGATATCGCAAAGAATTTTATATTCTCATGCATTCTTTCGGTCATTTTCTATGATGAATCAAATTATACACGATTTTTATGTTGTTGTCGTTGTTATTGTTATTCTTGTCGCCGTCATCAGTTTCCATCCGACAAGACGATCGGATAGCCCATGTTCCGCTGCACTAACTGGTCTCTCATGGGGTCCAGTTGTAAGTACACGTCCTCTACTTAATTAGGATATGGACAACTTCAACGGGTAACAGGCACGGACCATGCTCTTTGCGATAGGCTATATACATAACATTATGATTAACAGTGATTACTCAAGAACTGTATATGACCGACCATCATGACCTTGCACACAAAACTGTTTATTTGCACCTAGTTGAAAAAAGGGGTAAAACATGGCACGGTCTGACGAACTATAATCCATATACCTTTTGTGTGAACAAAATAATAGCCAAACCTTTTGAAAGCAGTCAAATCTCCTTTCCTTCTTCCCTTCCTTCTATCCTATTTCTACGTAAGTCACTCTTCCCCTCTATTTTTCTATATCATATTGTATTAAATGAGTTAGTCAAAAACCGGTTAGTGATTGGCTAAACACAGTCACGTGATGGAGGTACATTCGTTATGTTCGCCCACGGGCGAACATTCTTGTAATGTTCTCCCATGGGAAAACATTTTCACGTAACAAATGACAGAAGGCCTAGGACCGCGCGCACAGTGAATTTGGCTCTGCGCGAGCGAGCAATCGAGTGCGTTGTGCTGGTGATTGTAGTTGACGTATTTGACGTATTTGACTATAAACCAAATACCGTAATATAATAGATGATGACTTTTGTTGTCGAGAACATGTACCAAACGTTCCACCCTCACGGTTTGAAATGCTATTTCGGGAGGCTATAAGTCCCTCAACCTCCCTCAATAGCATTTCAAACCCTTCGGCTGGAACATTCGGTATGTTCCTTCCCCCGCCAGTCATCATCTATATAATGTATCATGTTACAAGAGCTGCAAAAAAAAAAAAAAAAAAAAAGCTATGCTCAAGCCATAGCCCTGCTCTATCATTAATTTCATTTCATCGCGTGCACAATTTTGTTAAACATTGCAAATCCAACGGACACATAATTACTTTGTAGATATCGTACACGCGCAAGTACAGTATACATACATATTGATGACGCAGAAACCAAGAAATCAAATCAAATCATCCATACAATGTATCTTCATGATAGGACATGTTACTAGTCGAACTTACGTATGGAAGCAATGGGCAGCCGACAAGACCCACTGATCATCAATGAGGGTTCCACCGCACCACTGACTTTTGTCAGCCTTCACGCGTCGAGGCGAATTAAATACATAGGCCTATATACATTTTGAATATCAACGCTTATAACACTTAGAAGTTATATTTGAAAAACATTTGAGTTTGTTGGTAACTGCATGGAACGATGCCATCGCAATATGTCTTCACGAAAAAGACTACTTTTTGTTTTGTTTTGGTTTGTTGTTGTTGTTTCTTCTTCTTCTTCTTCTTCTTTTTTTTTTTTGGGGGGGGGGGGGAGGGACAAGGACGGACTCCTGTTCGAGCCTGGGTCATCGTAAAAGCAAAGAGCGGGTAGCCGAACTCCAGCAAAAAACATCACAACAAAACAAAATAAAAAAAACTAAAACAAAAAAACAAATGACGACAATCGACAACCACTACACGAGGTTCGATGACGTCAAATGACGCGTTGCTTATAAGAGGCAAAAAACAAATCACTAGTGTATTAAGCGCATAGCTCTAGCGCGCAGTTCGCGCACCGCATACTAGTACCCGCGCCTACCTATCACGGGACGTGGGATGTAACGTACGTTACGCGCTTGCCCACAGTAACGTTTATACAACACCTTAGAATGATGTCGAATTGTGATTGGCCAAGAACATGTCACATGACATTCAATAGAAAATACCTATCAAACTCATTGAGAGTGACAGCCGTGCAATAGGCCCGTGGCATGGGCCTATTGCACGGCTCGAAGGTACTATAGCACGGCTTCGCGGGGGGCTACTAATGCACGGCCGCCGCTCACACTAGCAAAGCGCCAGCAAACTACGTGCTGCAGCTTTTCTGGCCGGCTGCGCTGCCGGGGGCAGTACTGCAACGTCAACGTGTACGCGCAGCTACTTTACCTAGCTAACCAGTTAGTTGCATGTATTGCGGCCTTACCTACGGCTGTGCTTTTACTTTTGACTCTGATCTGCTACGTGGACCACAGTGATTCCAAAATCAAAACTTCATTTCAAGTTGAGAAACCGTAATTTGATTATTTTTCTGTGTTTTTATACAAAATCACTTTTCGGAAATAGACAAAGTCTAGACCTACTTCTAGATCTACCGACATCTCAGATCGGCGTAACAGTCAGGCCTAACTCGATCTAACGTAAAATGTAGTGTAGAATGGGTATATACCCTGCAGAGTTTTTGATTCCTGTGACTGTGTGGTCGAATCATGACGAGTGTTTGAAAGCAGTACACTGGGTAGTTTACAATTCTCGGCCTAATTGTTACATTTATTTTTGGGCCTTCCTGAGTTGGCGGTCACTAATTCAGTACTGTGATTGTGGACAAGGTGTTGTATAAAATGAATAATTTATGATTTTGTTCGTGCATTGGGGCACGTAATATCGCACTCGGCGCGAGATTCGCCACTGGTCTATTCAACGCGGCGCTACGCGCCTTGTTGAATAGACCAGTGGCTTATCTCGCGCCTCGTGCGATATTCGTGCCCTGATGCACTCACAACTCATAAATTATTCGTATATTATAAAATGGGTTCAAGAATGTAGCCAATTGGAAGCGCTGAAATGAGTCACGTGTGCGTGCATTATTTTCTTCTGGTAAGCACTAAGAAGAGTCTCTCTTCCACCTCCCTGGCTTGACGTACGTCACAATGTTTTACACTAGCAGTGCGCACTCAATCAGTTGTTACAAGTGCGTCACGCGCTACTATACGCGCTGTCAATCCTGTAAACAACTTCTAGTTCGGGCCGCGGGCTGCCACAACAGCCTTTCTTGTGCATAACAGTACGTGGCGTACGTATACTCTTATACGTACGTACAGTACTTATAGTGTGCGGGATTTCCGAGTGCGACGTGCGTAAATGTTTGGGACGAACATCTTCGGACATCTTGACTTTTGAGCGAGTGCTACATGTAGCTGACTGGTATTGACCCACAAAGGTACGTGAATAATGCTGTTAGTTTTCGACCCATTTTATAAAACTAATGATGCACAGGATTATTTCGTGGCGTTAGTGAAGGTGCGGCTCACTCTCGAGTATTGACAACGGTTGCAAACATGCACTCGGCTGCGCCTCGTGCATGTCGCACCATTGTCAATACTCTCGAGCGCGCCGCACCTTCACTAACACACTCTATCCTGTGCATCATTAGTATAATAATGGGACCCTCATACGCAGTTTTTGCCCCTCAGCCTGGCTTAGTGACGTCAGTGGAACCTCGTCTTTTAGCTATCACAACCCCGCAGTTGCCACAAAGTGTTAATTTGCCAATGGTAGTTGGTATAAACTGGCACGTTTGCCAATCATTTGTCACCAAGTGTCATTCGAAATTTGCCTCGTTTGAAAAAGAAAAAATATATATAATTTACCGGTCGTTGCCTGCATGAAACTCTGCATGCAATTGGCAGCTCTTCGGCAACTTTTGTGACAATCACCGTAGCAACCGGAAGCAGAAAATCATTTCATAACTTTACTCTACGGCACATGTTAAAGTTCGAGACTGCTCGGTAGTCGTCCTCAGTATTTTACAAGTTATCGTAACAGTAACACTAAGTGCATGACAGCACAGTTCTGCCTTCCGTTCCAATCAGACAGTAGAAGCACCGTTGTCTTACATTAGAGAAGTAGGAGGAGAGAGGCCAATTTTCATTCACAGTATTCTGTCGCGCGTATGCAATCAGCTTACACAGGCAATGACAAAAGATCGTTACAAGGCTTGTTTTATTTAATTACCGTATATAAAGGACAAAATAAATGGTTCGTGATCGATCTTGAAAAGTCGAAACTGGTTCCCGATTTAAAACAAACAATCAACAGTCAAAACAACAACCAACAACAACAAACAAGCCAACTAGGGTAAAATCTCGCAAAAGGTCAAAGAGCACTGCAAACAAGTCTTAAACCGTTTCGTGGCCATGAACGCAAAGGGCTATCCTCTTTTCGCCGATCGGAATATTTTGGAAAACAATTTGGTCGCTAAACATTTTGCTAAACGGTTTGCGATATCTTGCAGCAAAAACCGCTAGCGGATAAAAGCCGCGATCTCCAACCGACAACTACTGGCAGCCTATTATTGAAAAAAAAAACCAAGAACAACGACAAAAAAAAAAACACTAAACAGGCTTCATAACAACCAACTACTATATACAGAGCGCTCTCGTTGCAATGAATATGGTTATAACGAAATTTCGTTACAGCGAAGTTACAGATGCGGGTCCCAAATTATTATCATTGAGAGACGTCTCTGGTGCAAGATTCCCCTCGGTCATAACGAAATTTCTATATAACAAAAGATGACTGCCGGTCCCCCCAAAAATTCGTTATCAACGGGAGTCGAATGCGCCGACGACAGATTGGTAGAGTTTGTGAGAAATTTGGCGACCATTCTTCGCATGTGTATGACAATCTTCTTTTAAAAGAACAATGCAAATGGCTTCAAAACCTTTGAATCACCAGATATCTTCATCAGCGTTTCCATTGAACATAAAAAGTTACCGTTGACAAACTGAGGGAGAGGGAAAGAGAGGCAGATACTACAGAGGAGAAGAGAATTATAGAGGAATCGGGCAAAGAATTGGTAATAACTAACACATACATTGGACATTGCACAAACTAAAACACATTGGTTTAATGACAATAATTAGTATTATTATTACGCACAATAAGTCAAGAGCTCGATGATTAATTTTCAAAACGAAAATGGCAAACCTGCGGCGTTGGCAACGAGGCCCATCAGGAGAACAGCGAACCCGAGCATTTTCTCTTCTTTCGTGGCGTTGGACTATCTTGTCTTTCCGAAAGGCTGAAAGAAGAATAATTTTTCTACCAATTTCTTTCAGATTTTATGAGTGAATTGCAGACGTTTCTTCTCCAGTCACTCTGATGGTAAGTGACTAAGGTAATGTTGATGACGTCTGTGGTAAGCAACACGATCATTGGTTGTCACTTCATACATATTCATAACTTCTTATCAGTCTGTGCCTGTCTGTGGGTAGATCTGCATGGAACAATGGCGAGCCGTGTACCTCCTTGTACGAAGTCGCACTGAAAATCATCGTCGAGATAGTATGTGAACGTTTAGATGACAATAGTTATGATAATTTTATGCAGAACGTAGATGGCATGATGTAAAGTATACCACCTGGCACTCACTGAGAACTCCTATTAGATACTAATTAACTTAATTTTAAGATAAAACAGTACTCAGAAGGAGTGAAAATTCATCTTCCACCATATCAAAGTTGCTTGCATTTTATCATATCGAAAGGCTCCAACATGAAACTTTCCTAGCTGACGCGATTTGCCAGGATAATGAGTTGTTTTGGAGCATTAAATTTTTGAGATTCGATCGTAGTACACGACTTTTATCCTGAAGCGCCCTCTCCCCGTTCAGTAGTGGGTAGGTTGAATGTTACGTGCAGGTTACGTGATGATCGATCGTGCCCTCGAAGTAGCACATGTGATTTCCGATTACTGAACGACTGCATGAAATTCCATCCCGCGCTATAGATTGATGGACAGTGCCCTGCTATGGCCCGAGCTGATTCGTAACTGATTATATAAAACATTCCGTAACAACCCCTAGCGGATATGCTCTGCTCTGAGATTGTAATACTTCCGGTGTATCTTTCTGGCTAATATTTCACATTTTTGTACTGTATAACTTATAGCATTCTCCAATAAGACTAGCGTTATCACAGCATTATTTCACACAGTAATTCTTAAGCAGATGACTTGTGTCTATTTTTCAAAGGAGATCTATAGTTTCTGCGGTCATGTTTTTGAAACCACGTTTTACGACACTATTTCTCGTTGCCATGGCAACCGATTTATTCACAAACAAGAAATGACGTCCTGCTAAATTACACATAACATTAATGGTATATCCCAAATCTCAGCTGAATCGCTATAAAACTGAGAGTATAGTTTGATCCACAAGTTTTTATGAAAATATGCCGTTGCCATGGCAACGCATTATGCGATACTAACAGTAAAGGTGTCTTGCACATCTACCTTTGATAGCGGTCACACAATCATACCAAATTTTGGGTCAATTGCTTAAAAAATGAGAGCAGTAACTGTTCGATCAACAAGATTTTGCAACGGACCGACCGAACGACCGCCCAACCGCCCGACTGCCCGACAGACCGACCGGCCGACCGAACGGCTACCCGACCTCAGAGTGATTCCTATATACCCCCATACACACTATGACGTGGGTGGGGGTATGAAGAAGAGCTGGGAATGTTGTCGGAACTACGCCGTCCAAAAGCCCATCAGCTCAACTGGAGAGGACGTTCCTCAGTTAAAGTGAAGTCCATATCATTTTCTTTAAACTTCCCATACCGTATACTTTGACCCATCCGAAGCCCAAATATGCAAATAAAACCACATGTTCGAGTGCTTGTTTTCCTTCTACGGGACTTTGACGCATATTACAGTCTCTCGTCCAGTACAGAAATGATGTTACAGGATCAAGACCATGTAGGCAACAAAATCTGCATTGGCAAATTCAAATCCCCTTAATTCTTTCAAAATCCACTTTATTTTCTCCAATTTTGCAAGAATTGCATAAAAAGGTACCCAAAGGGAGGAAGAGGTTTTAAAGTTGGGGTTTACACTCTCATTTTTGAGTAAGCAGCGCCCTCACGCGGCAGATACTACCGAAATCTCTCAAATCCTTGTCAGGAACGTTTTCTGTTAGGGGTGGGTTAAAGGAGAAAGAAAAAAAAAAGAACTTGTGCTGTACATTCAAAACCCATGTCATCTTTATGAAACTTGACCAAATTGTAGAAGAAGGGCTACTAAATGCAGAAACATTGTAAAAATGGGTGGTTCGTATTGTGTCTGTACAAGAAGTATATGTCTATATGGTGTAGCAGTGAACAGCATGTCTCATTCATTCCATAGTCATCCATTTCACAGCCACCCTTCCTCAGTCAAGTTCTTATCGTTCCCTGGTTCCTTTCTCTCATCAAGATCAACTTATCTTCTGACGTGTTGACAGCCACTTTCTATTCCCACTTCTTTTCCGCTCCCCCATGTCTTTACCACATTTCATGATGAATTAAACAACACCGGAAAGTCACCGGGACATGTTTTGTAAACAGTGTAAAAAGTGAAGATGCGTTGGAATAATATATTGGAGAACAATAAAGGACACTTGCATTCTGACTCCAACAAGAAGCAGTCGTGCCTCGATCATTCTGAGTCTTTAACAAACATAAAAGTTCGTGCGCTCGTTTTTGTGCTAGCAGCGCCGCCATGCGGCAGGAATCATTGTAAGACCCCGAGATTTCGTCATAAACCTATCCAGGGATGCATGTATCTGTGATATAAATATGACTAACAAAAGACAAGGCGAGGGAACATGCAAGTTATGCTGAGTCGAGGGGTGCATTCCAATGTCTTTTGTTAAATATTTCAGTACTTAAGCAATGATTGACAGATGAGGTCACAGCAGGAATATTGGTTTGGAAGGATTTGTGTGTGTGTGTGTGTGTGTGTGTGGCCGTTCCCAAGTAATCTGAAGAAAAAATAGAAGAAAAAATCGTTAAAGATATATGGCATGTTTCTAGATATTTCACCTCAAAAGTGATGTTAAGGGTAGGCCCTATCATAAATCAACACAAATCAACATGCATTTGGATTTCGGGGGCCCTTTAAAGGGTCTCAAGTTAAAATTCTTGTCCTCATCACTGTGTAGTATATAAAAGGGGAAAGAAGACGTCGATAATATCGATCACATAGTGGATTCATAAATCACGCAGAGATGGGCTATGATGGAAGAAAATCGCATCATCTCTTTTTTTCATCAACCACCATGAGTGGTATAGGGTATTGCACGTCGCCAATATGCATCGACTCAACCCACCTTGTTAAAGTAAACAAAGGCAGCCGTCTCCGTGTCAATCCGGCATAGCTTTCGTATCCATATTCTCAGACGATTCGTCAATCATTTTCCAACATGACTAGATAAGGAGGAGCTATCTCTTGCAATTGTTTACCACCAAGAAAACTATTCAGCGACTTATGTGTTGGTTCTCACAATATTGCTAAGGTTTTCCTCCATAGGTCGTTTACCGGCTCCTATCACGCCAGCTATCAAACCAAGTGCAAACCATGCTTGCATCATCACTGGTGAATTCGTAGCTAGGACCACGCCCCCTAACGCCACATCTGTCAATTCGCCTTTCATCCAGTTAACAAGGACAGATCAGTGAACACAATATCAAATATCCTGTGCGCGAATCGTATTACAGCTAAAAGGAAGAAAAAAGGAAAGAATGCACACTTTGCCATTGTAAAAAAGAAAGAAGAAGTAATCATTACGATGGAAAAGAGTGATCCGTTCTAACAGCTAAGCTTGTAGGAGGTGGAACACTTAAAAAAAAAAAGAATTAAAAAAAAAAACCGCAGCAAGATCAATATACCAACATGATGTACATGTATTTATGACCTTTTGAACGTTTGGTCATTGATATACATGATGCTGATAATACAAGCATCTTTACAACAGTATACTTGTTTTAGAATGCATAATTCCTTTGTAGATGATGAAAATTAGAGATTTAAAGGGGATGGCTAGTAACTGATCAGTGGGAATCAGTGTGAATGCTGGGGGATGATTGTTCCAATTCTTGTGGGATTCATTTAAGAGTACATTATTTTATATATCTATTGTTGTTACTTGCTTCAGAATGGTCTCATATTCAAGTAATGTGCAGTTTAATGGTACCAGGCTAGCATGCCTGGTCAGTGACGGGGCATTAAACTGCACATTACTTGAATATGAGATCGTTCTGAAGCAAATAATTTTCACACACTAATAGACATATAATGTACTCTTAAATAAATCCCATAAGAATTGAAACAATCCTCCCCCAGCATTCCCAATGATTCCCACTGATCAGTTCCTGGCCATCCCCTTTAACCCATTTTCAGGGTGCTATATCCGAATATGGATGCGACATTCTTGTATCTCTTGGGGTTTTGAGATATCCCAAATGACCGCAAAAAAAAAAAAAATCCATATAAATTGTACAAGATTGAGAATAAATTGATGGGTTTGACGTCGCCAACAACATCAACTCAACCCATCTTGTTAATGTAAAAACAAAGGTTGCTTGTATCCGTGCTACTCCGGTATAGTTTTTTCAGACAATTCGTCAATCATTTTCCAACATGACATGATAAGGAGGGGCTATCTCTTGTCATTGTTTACCACCAAGAAAACTATTCAGCGACTTATGTGTTGGTTCTCACAATATTGCTAAGGCTTTCCTCCATAGGTCGTTTACTGGCTCCTATCACGCCAGCAATGAAGCCATGCATGCATCATCACTGGCGAATTCGTAGCTAGGACCACGCCCCCTAACGCCACATGTGTCAATTCGCCTTTCATCCAGTTGTCAAGGACAGATCAGTGAACGCAATATCAAATATATGCACGAATGGTATTAAAGAGTAAAAAAAAAAACCCAAAACGCATTTTGTCATTGTACTGAACAAAAAAGGAGTTATTACGATGGAAAAGAGTGTTTCACTCAAAAACTTAAGCTTGAAAGACGTAGAACACTCAAAAGAAATCAGCAGGACCATACCGATATGATGTACATTGTATTTATGTGACATTGTACATTTGGTCATTGATATAAGGCCTACATAATGATACTGATAATATACAAGCATACTTTCAACAGTACACTGTAGATCCTACCTGTTTTAGAATGGCAGTTTCTTTTGAGAAGATTAAAATTTGAAGATTTTATCCATTTTAGAGCGCTATATATCCAAATATGGATACGTTTGTCCCTAAGGGTTTTGAGATATAAATGGCCGCTAAAAAATAAAATTTCAACATTGACCACTTGATTTTCTTATAAATTGTACAACATTGAAAATAAATTATTGATGGGTGTGAGATCGCCAACATACATCGACTCAACCCATCTTGTTAATGTAAAAACAAAGGTTGCCTGTCTCCGTGCTACTCCGGTATAGCTTTCGTATCCATATTTTTCAGACGATTCGTCAATCATTTATTTTCCAACTTGACTTGATAAGGAGGGGCTATCTCTTACCATTGTTTACCACCAGGAATATTTTTCAACGACTTGTGTGTTGGTTCTCACAATATTTCTAAGGTTTTCCTCCAGACGTCCCGCCGATTCCTGTCATGCAAGTCAATCAAGCCATGCATGCATCATCACTGGTGAATTCGTAGCTAGGACCACCCCCACCCCCCAAGCCAGGTCACTTGTGGTCAACAATGGTCAAGTGGTCTGGCAGAGGCAGCAGAAAGAACATACTCAGCCTGTTCTACAATATTACTGCGGCTATACAAAGTTATTATGTACATGTGAATTTTACGTTCGAATTCCGAACCAGTTGAGAGGTATTATAGTCTGATAAGGAGTTCAATTTTGTTAGTAATACAGCGAAAATTGATTATTCAAAATTTTTTAATGTCATTTTGGCGGCCATCTTGATAATCTCAAAACTTCAAGGATGCAAAGTATACACTGTAATGCATCAACCAGATTTGCATTCAGGGTGATAGGCTAATAAGGTAAAACCATCAACTTTATTTATTATTTCCAATTTATTCTCATTTTGTAAGGAAATGCTCAGATTATGATTTCAATTTTGGCGCCATTTTGGATATCTCAAACTCCTCAAGAATGCAAAAGGATCAACACCCAGATTCAAATACGCTACTCATTGAATAAGGAGTAACTTTATTTTTGTTTCTATTTTCACTATTTATACGGAGATGTATAAGAATTTCACATTTTGGCGGCCATTTTGGATATCTCAAACCCAGGTCTCAAGGATGCAAGAGTTGCATTGACCAGATCCGGATTCAGCATCCCCGAAAATAGGGTAAAACCGTCACTGTGATCGGACGGTAAAACAAGATTCAGCCTTTAGCTCCCAGACTACGGCTGATGTGTCCGGATCTACCGTATGTCAAAACAACAACAACAACAACAACAACAACAACAACAACAACAACAACAACAACAACAACGGTACCCTCCGCAACGATAACTTTAAAAGTAGTGAATCAATCGAAATGCAATTTCAGAGTATGAAACTATAACTCATTGCCCACATCTGACAGAAAACAACATTCCATTTGCTTTGGTGGTCAAAGAGAAATGAGGATCTTTGTAGAGCATGTCAGGAATCCCTTCCGTCCAACTTCTGTCCATTGTGTTTATACATTAATGTGCAGTTCCAAGAGCATGTAAGTGCTAAACTTGGGAGAAACAGACCCATGACATGTTCTACAACAATCCACATTTCTCTGTGACCACTCTACTAAAATAGAATGGGGTTTTCTGCAAAATACAGGTACGATGTTATTTAGATATTAATTTCCCATAGTCAATTCTTGTGAGCATTGTCCCTCCAAGCTTAATTCTGGTCAAGAAGGGTTGATAAGGATGTAATTATTATTTTGCCTGTATTTTCGTTGCTTTTTAATTGATATCCCACATTCTTAGAGCATCCCTTTATATTATTACAACAATAATTATTTATGTTACAGTAGACTCTCCTCAGTAGGAAAGGAATTTTTATGTAGCATCAGCAGAAATAATGTCATGGCGGTTCCGCTTTCATAGAAAGGGAATGGAACCAAAACACTATAATATATAGGCAGCGAATGCGTAAAAGAATAATTCGCACTCCCATCAACAGTCACCGGCATCACAAACAAAGACTCCTTCAAAGCAGCAATCCTTCAGTATATCCATGGAGCTGTAGCTCCATGGTATATCCAAGAGCAAAGCAACTAGATTCTAAACCTCTCTCTCCGCGCAATAAACACCGCCGCACCCCCTGTCCGGTTGGCCCCTACTAAAGGGTGTTGGACAGTATCAAAAGAAGAAGAAAAAGAAGAAGAAGAAGAAGAAGAAGAAGAAGAAGAAGAAGAAGAAGAAGAAGAAGAAGAAGAAGAAGTAGTAGTAGTAGTAGTAGTCAGAGTAAGTCCACAATGTAGAGGGAAAAAAACTAACCAGTCAAAGGAAGGTTGGATGTAGCTTTAATTTCGTTGCGATATACTCATCTTTCGCTGCACCGATTTTAGTCTGCTGTATACAAGTCACATTTCTTTGTGTTCCATCCCATTTTCCCCGGCAGAAAAACTCCAGTCTGCGTCGATTTTGTCTAGGCACGGGAAGGTGTGCTTTATCATCTTTGTTATCTCGCGAAATACAGAGCACTTTTCAGTATGATCTGGCGAAATGCAGCGCCGTTATGTGGATACGGCACTGGCGAAATGCTGTTGCTGCCCTCTGCGTCCTATTGAAAAGCATCGAGAACCATTGTAACAAGAGCGTGTGCGACAAGGGGCCGCCCTTTGCATAATAAAGACAAGTGTGGAGAGCTATCACGATTCCTTGGGAGCTATCGAAAACCTCGTCACGGTCGGTCGAGTTTTGGCGTCGCGTTAACAATGGCAACAGAGAAATTGAGGGAGATTTAAATGTACACAAGAGGCGTTGTAGTTTGAAACAGCCCTCACAGGCTGGCCGGCTGTAAAGTGTCAGTTCAGTGAATTGTGCGTGAAAACACACGGTGGTGGCTTCGAGTACCAGTTGTTGGAGACTTGTAGTAGAGAATGCACATGTTAATTTGAACATTCTGGAGTGTGGGCCTTCCGTTCTAAATTTCAGTTGATTGCCTCACCAGCCTGTAACTACCTGTTTATGCAAAATGGTAAGTTCTTTCGTGAAGGTGAGAACTCCACCTCCCTGGTTCTTTTAAGTTTGTTTTGCTCCCCCTCCCCCCAGCTGTCTGTCTCTTTCTCACACATACATGTTCTTCGTATTTCCTTCTCATTACGCACCCTTCAAATTAAGACATTCTGATAAATCGCACATTATATTATCAACAGTGCAAAGTTGCTGCGTACAGGGAATCCGTGTATACATACGTGTACATGACTGTGTATAATTTTATGATAATATGTAGAGGTTCTTTATCATCGTTCTTCACCAATCGTTTATTCTTCCACTTGACTCGCATCATACAAAACGATTCGAGTACGTCTTAAACAAGACGGTTAATCATACGGTATATTTTTTTAGTTATCGCAGTGATGCTATTTCTATCTGGCGTAACGGAAAAGCTTCTACATAGGAAGATTTTGAAGATGGGGGATTCGGATTTTTGAAATTCGTGAAGGAGATATGTAACTTCCACACACTGTCTTGTTCAGCAAAGATCAAGGTATAATGACTTAAGATTTATGGGATGAAGGAAAAGACTTCCAAGGGAGACAGTTACAAAAGCTGCATCAGCTTCGACGTCGGAAAAAGAGGGGCATGACGCATGGCCAAAGTCGAGGTACAGATTGTACCACTACCAGATAGGTAATACATGTATCTGGCATTATTCTGAGAACAGCTGGACGGAAATTACAATACATTATGTCCCCTCAAAGTTGGGTTTGTATTAATGGTATTACTTTTTGTAGTAGGCCTACACGGCATCCATGCAGCAAGATACATGCATCCACTGTTTGTATGTTTGTTTGTCTTTTAGTTCAGTAGTACTTCGGTCACCGCATCAGAAAACAAACGCTGAATAGTTGTAATCAACCATTTCATTGAAGAATATACGGATTGTATAATTATACAATGTAGCTGGTTCCTCCTAGAAAGTTACTCCTCCCTCGGTAGGATTATATACCATCATGTATAATAATGTACATGTAGGCATTTGTAGTGCCTGTACAAATTTGTGTAAAACTACACTGTACATGCATGTACCGGCATACTTACGCTGATTTGATATAAGGTGTGATTTGTACTTCTTTTTTTTTTTTTGGGGGGGGGGGGGGGAGGGGTGGTGGAAGTTTTGCTGCGTGTTTGGTTCAATATCTTTGTTTATAAGAGCGTTCAATCATGTTAATAGTGTCCGCACAATAAATAGTAAGGAGTTCATATACATGTATGTGACATCGGCAGAAACACTGTTGCCTTTCACAGAAGAGTGATACCATGATCGTTTAGTGAAAGATGTTAAAATCATTGAAAACAGAAGTACATGTATACCACATAACGTCTGTATTATCATCTATATGTTTCATAATATTTCTCGTTTTGACCTTGATTTCGAAGGATCCATTTCCGGAACCGGAAGCGTTCTTGAATGACCTTTCACCTCGCAAAGAGCTATCGCCAAGGAAGAATCCCATGCAGCTAAACCTGACTTCCTCGCTCGGCAGACGATCGCCCCTGAAGCCCGCCAACAAATCCTACACTCGACTCACGAGCTCGCTCAGTTCTATCCACGGAGGGCGGGTGCTGAAGGAGTTAAACACTTTTCGCAACCAGGGGCTCCTCTGTGACGTCACAGTCGTTGCTAATGGCACCAAGCTCGAAGCCCATCGCACCATCCTCGCGGCGAACAGCAAGTATCTTCGCGAACAGCTCCTCAAGATCGCATCGAGGGCAAAATCGCCGGTGACCAAGCCCGAAATCGTCCTGGAAGGTGTATCGATCGGAGCGCTGCGGGCCGTGACTTCATTCATGTACACGTCGGACCTGGGAGGTGAGTGCACCATGGAACAGATAGCGGACGTCTTCCGTGCGGCCGATTACCTGGAGATGCCCGACTTGAAGCAGTATTGCACGGACCAGACGAAGAGTTTGCTCAAACCCGAAACATGTTTAGACGCCTTGCAAATCAGCAGGAACGTGAACTCGGACGAAATCAAGAGCATCATCGAGCGATACGTAGCAGAGAACTTCGTTTTGCTCGCCCGAGGAGGCGATGGGTATTTGAGCATGACCGCCGAAGACTTGTTGGCGGTGCGGCAGCACGAGGAATTCTCCGGTCCGGCTCTGGAGTTGCTCCGCGCACTGATCGCCTGGGTCGAGCACGACCGCGAGGCCCGCATGAGACACGCGGAAACTCTCCTCTCCGTGGTTCGTTTCCACGACATCCGGCCGACCGACATCCAATGCGAAATCTCCGCCATCGAATGTCGTCTCGCCGACCCCGACGACGCCGCGCTCAAGCAGACGATCCTCTCTTGCATCGCCGCGCGGACGCAGGACTGCATTCGACCCTCCCACATGACCCGAGCTCCCGGGGATGCCATGTTCGCGTTGCTAGGTGGGGACAATTCAGCTGGCGCACCTAGCGACAGGATGTTCACATTCAAGATGTCAACTGGGCAGTGGGAGGAGGGAGCACCAATGCCCATTAAAAGACTGGATCACGCCAGCACTGTGCTCAACGGGATTGTCTATGTTGCAGGTGCGTAGATAATTTTCTCTCCTGTTCCCATCTTCTTTTCCAAGTACATTTTTGTATTTGTACAAAAAGCTCCAAGATGTGATAATCACCACCCCAATTTGAAGATATTGGTTGATGTCATCTTTATATAACTGATTATAAAAAGGAATTGAGAAATGGAACACATTAATGTCACATCTATCAACCATAATGCGTATCAATTATTTCCACATATCACTAAGTCTTCTCGCGATTCGTTTGTGACAAGATTTTCCTTTCTTACATGAGATGTTAATGTTCTAAAAATATTTGAATTTATGATCTAAAATAATGTCTGGATAGTATGCAAACGAGTCATGCAGTTAGAAATAACACAGTTACTTATCACTGTTGCTATTACCTTTCTATTTCAGGGCTGTCTTGGGAAATAAAAACCACTGCATCTGCACTTTGAGAGTTAAACAATAACTGTACATGCAGCTTGACAGTTAAATTACAAGGGTATCAAATAATTAGCGATTTATAGAAATTCATGAGGAACTCTAATCATTCATTTATCAAGACGATGATTTAGCTAATTTTGATGATATCAAGACGATGATTTAGCCAATTTTGAAATTGCATCCAGTAATACACAACACACTATTGCAGTGTTGTTTACTTTGTAACAAGACACCTTTTTATAGGCCTATTCAGCATTTGTGGCAATTTTCTGAAAGATTTAACTGTCGCTTAACAACTACATTTAAAGGGATGTTTTAGGCACTTCACACTCTCCTCTCGTCTTGCCTATTTTCATACAGGGGGTCAGCATTCTGCTCATAACAAAGCTGCAGACAGCATTGGAACGTGTCACGACTTCGACCCTCAAACCGGGACGTGGACCCAGCTCTGTCCTATGCAGAAGCGTCGGGCCGTATTCACTCTCAACACGCTGGAAAACCGGATCTATGCGGTCGGTGGGAAGAACGCCCATGGCTCGCTCGCCAGCGTGGAATACTATGACCCCGCGACCAAGTCCTGGACCTACGTCAGCCACATGTACACCGGTCTCTTTGGGCATGCCAGTGTCACGTTGGATGGTAAGATTTACGTTAGTGGCGGCGTTGTTGCCGGACGGCATTTTACAAACGCGCTCCAGTGTTATCACCCTCAGAGCGACAAGTGGGTGCACATGTCCTGTATGTCTGCAAAGAGGGCGTTCCATATGATGTGTGCGGTCGACGGACAGCTCTACGTCTTTGGCGGAAACACGCGCGATGCTTCCAGCCGCCGCATCGACTGCGACTCCGTCGAAAGCTACGACCTGACCACGGACAGGTGGCGGACCGTCGAGAGCATGCCCCGTCCAGTGTGCTTCGCTGGAGCCGTCACCCACGGAGACATGATCTACGTCGTTGGCGGATTCAACGGGAAGAAGGGCAAGAGATACCCGGATGTGCAGTACTTCGACGTGAGAGACCGAACCTGGAGCCTGATTGGACAGTTGCCTGCACCAATCATGAGGCATTCAATGTGTGCCATTGAATCTCCTACTGCCCTCATTGTTCATTAAAGAGGATATCCACCCCAAAATAAATTAACTCTAGAAGAAAGAGAAAAAAATCACTACAGAACGTTCAAAAAATGAATAAAAACGGATAAGAAATACAGAAGATATGCCATTTTGAAATTTCATTAAAAAAAAAAAAAAAATTTCTTCAGGGGCGGATCCAGGAATTCTGTAAAGAGGGGGCGCGTTCACAAAATTAAAGGGGGGCGCACGCACCCCTCCCCCCATTTTTTTCTTTTATTTCTTTTGTTTCAACAAAAAATAAAGGGGGGGGGGGGGCGTGCGCCGGTTGCGGTCCTCCCTGGATCCGCCCCTGTTTCTTGGCCAGTCCTTATATATACTAGTATTCAAATGAGTGAGTTGATAGTGTCATGTCCTCACAATTTTTCATGCATGTTATATATGAAATTCAGAAAAATAACTAGCTAATACACATACAGGCGTACATGTGTAAAAGCATATTCCCATACCAAAATATATCAGGGGTAACATTTGTTCTTTTTTATTCTAGGCGATTTTAAGGTAAGTTTTATACTTATACAGCTGAAATATGAGTGTTCTTTTTTCTATGAAATGAATAAGTAATCGTGAGAACATGACATCATCAACTTGCTAATTTGACTACTGTCGAGAAACAAGAATGGTCGAAAAGTGTTTTCCAAAAAATTTAGATATTTCAAAATGTCATAACTTCCTTATTCCTTATCCGATTCTAATCATTCTGGCCCTGTTTTTCATGATTCTTTTTTTTTTTATTCATGAAGTTTTTACGTGGATTTCTTCTTTAATGCTATCAAAGATTTGCATGGTGTGTTAGTGCATCTGTGCGTGAATGTACATGCACATGTACTTGTATATAAAGAAACCTCATTTTAACAAACCTTGGGACCCTGGAAACTATTCTAGTTATATTAGAATTAAAAAAAAAGAAATATACAGAATTTGGGTTAGCAAAATGATTTTTGTTATGACTGAGTTTTTAATTGTTATATGTGACCTCTTCATGATAGGGTCCTACTGTATATGAAAACAACAGTGCACAGAACAAAATGTTGGCCTGTAACCATGCATCATTCAGACACTGGTATTTGTTCATGATTAACATGACCTTAAAGCAGTGATAATGAAAGTAGGCCTACTTGATGTACATCTATTAACCAAGAATCTAACAAACTTTGTCTAAAATGATTTTCTTTAATCTTATTGTGTAAATCATGCTAGACTGTTACACGTGAAGTATTTATTACAAAATAGATACATGTACCTGTATATCTAGTAATAAATCCCGGAATTTAGAGTGAGAAGATTATCAAAGGAGATGTCAGGATGATTTTCAGACTTTTATATTTGAACAAGTGTGAATCAGTTGTACTGAATACAGAGTTTCAGAATTTATAGTGATTGGAGTGAGGAATATGAATGTTTTCAAAATTTATAATGAATTGCAATGAACAAGGATGATGACACAGCAGCCTCACCATTAAAGAATGCATGAGTTGGTGCTCACGGAAGCAAAACAAAAGAAGAACGCATGCGTAGATTCTACACAGGTGAACTTGTTAAGCAGGCATTTTTTAAATATGTGAGCCTCTTATGTCATCAACATTGTTCAGTGTAATTTGTATAGTAAAGGTTTTTCAGATTATTGGTTTCTGTGCTCATAACCACAATAAATTTCACAAATCTATACATTGGGGCTGTCAATTTATGTAATGTGTAATGTGGAATTATAAAAATCATCTGGAATGCCCTTTTAAAAAGAAATATTACATGTACAAGTATATGTGCACACTAATGACAGCCAGAGAACTTACAAACTCTTCCTCAATATTTTATACAACTCTCAGTTCTATAATTCCATTGTTTTTTATGATTATAATGTGTCTGTGTACATACAATGTTATTATTTTTCTTTTACCAGTCATGCCAGACCAGTAAATTTGGCAATTCCCCCCCAAAAATTACTGATCTGACAGTGATTTTTCTCAGTCTGTGGCGATTGGACAGGGACCACTGTGTTGTTTTCCCTAGCTTGCATGCACTACAACTTTGTCCTGAATTAATTACACCAGTAATCATTGACAACAAAATATGTAATACATGTCCATGTATTGCAACACAGTTTGTCAAACAATGCTGTGTCTGAACTACAATATGTAAGCACTTTGTTGCATTTAATAAATACAACTGTATCACTCACTCATATCGGTTTATTCAACGTCTGTTTTCACCAATCTGAAAACCTGGAATTATGTTCTGTGTGTAATCTTCCTCTTTTTTACATGGCACAATGTGTAGCTTTCACACCATTCATCAAATCAAATCCATGTACTGCAAATTGTCTGGAATGAACTTTGAGGGCTTGGCATCATTCGCCTGTTTTCTAGAGTGGGTATGTGGGGAGAACCACTTCATCAGGCTAGCATCCTGCTCGCTGCAAGGAAGTACTGTAAAAGTGGAATTTTCGCAGAGTTCAAATTTTAGCTCATTTAGCGCAACCAGAAAATCGTACCCAAAATAAAGCATGCCAATATTTCTGCTTGCTCATGTTCCAGAAGTTAATGTCTTGATTCTGCGGAATCAAAAACATGTGAAACTAATCTCACCCACCAGAGCATAAAAAAGTATGCAGAAAAAACTAGATATATCGCTACGGAGACTGATATGCCTCCGCCATAATGCATGGTTCTCCTAATAGGTCTATAGTACAATGTCTTGACAATGTGTAATGACAGTTTCACACAATTGGCAAAATATTAAAATGACAGGTTTGACATAAATGTGCTGAATGTTCACTTTCCTAGAACTAGGTTCAATTGGATGAATGATTAAAATGTCAGAGTGCAGGTATTTGGGGAACTGATGATTTTTACTTGACTTTTAACCCTTTTATAAGTTTATGCATTGAGTAATTTTCAAGGTATTGAGAAAAAGTATAATTTCAGTATAACTATCAAATGGGAAAATAGCATTATTTAAACCTGGCCTTTGACCTTTGACCTCACAGTTCCAAAGAGAATCACTGTTAGCTTGAAAATGCATAAATATGTAAGTTTCATGATGATACCTTGAGTTACTTTTGAGATATGGAGGAAAAAGTGCAATTCAGCACTTTCACTTGACCTTTGACCTTTGACCTTTTGGCAAGAAACTTCCCACAGAAAATATATTGGGTAATACATGTATACATCAAGTTAAAAAAAAAAAAAAAACCTTCAGGCATTGCATAAATATAAGGAAAGTAGTGATATTTTGAGGAGTTGACCTTGACCTTTGACCCCCTGACCTTTGAACCATGACCCCCAACTTCCCTAGATAATCACTGCCCATTGGAACAAGCATATATACTAAGTTCCATGAAGATACCTTGAACCATTTGCGAGATATGGAGAAAAACATGAATTTTCAACCTTTTTTTCACAAAATAACCTGTGACCTTTGACCTTTGACCCCGTGACCCTAAAATCCAAACAAAGTATTATCCCCCCAGGATATACCCTCATACCAAGTTTGATGTAAAACCACCACACGGTTCTTGAGATATCGACAAAAACAAAACGGGACGGACATACGGACGGACGGACGGACGGACGGACCCGAAAACATAATGCCTCCGGCCACTTCGTTGGCGGAGGCATAAAAAATGCAAAAGTATCCACTTTCACAGTAAAGGTGGAATTCTTTATGTGTGTGGATTGTGCTTCCCTCACTCATAGGACATCCATTAACCTGTTGAGGACCATCTACCTTATCACAGGGGAGAGACTGTTTTTGCCTCCTACTAGAGGGGATGGCATGATTACACAAAACATTGCTCAGCTAGACTCAATAGGACTAGCACCCAAGCCATAAGATTGCAAGGCAGACGCGTTACTGACAAGAGCCACCTCACTATCCCGGCTGTTCCTACTGAATACCAGCCATTTCAGTTGAGTCACTATAGACTTCACTAGCACCTACACCCATACACACACAGAAGGAAACAAAAACAATAAAATACACTCCAAAATACAAACTTTTGTTTATCATATATTCCTTTTAAGATGCCGAGATTTATTGAAAATAGATGTATGCATTTATAGTTGATTTGAAAATTGCCAAAGAGTGATTACCTCCAGTCTAATTAAAGCATGTCTTAGTTGTAGTTTCACCGTACCAAACCCCTCTGATTTCAGGGATAAGATCACAACAGCAAAGTTAAAACTCACACATACGTTACAGACACTGGAACAAATCTCTTGTCATGGTTGGAAGACAAAGACAGGTGGGGGATTAAATGATAACAGAGGGCACTTCCATGCTTCTTTCTTTGCTCCTCGCTTGATCATAACAGTCAAAATTGACAATCTTGCTTCAGGGACCCAATGGGTACAGAGCCGAACCTTGCCAGACGGATAGTATTCTCAGTCAACTGTCACAATTGTTGCAGAAAAAGGCGAATTCTAAATACAACTGATATACTTCAGAATGAATCTTGCCTCTTGCTCTGCTCCCTGCCCGATTTCAACAATCACACTGGGCAATCTTGCTTTAGGAACCCGTAAGGCACAGAGCTGATCCTTGCTGGATGGATAGCATTCTCAATTGACTGTCACAATTGTTGCAGAAAAGGAGAAATTCTATAAATGATACACTTCAAAGAAGAACCTTGCCTCTTGCTCTGCTCAATGCCCGATTTCAACAATCACACTGGGCAATCTTGCTTTAGGAACCCGTAAGGCACAGACCTGAGCATTGCCGGATGGGTAGCATTCTCAGTCACCTCTCACAGTAACAGATGAGTTCAGGTAACGGCAGAATCATCCCCATCAGTCTCTGGTGACTGGGGTTCGTGGGTAACAAACTCTGAGATGGAAAACAAAAAAGTTGCGTGACTGGTGATTCATTTGTGTAAGCATACAAAATACTGGGTTGGGGGGGGGGGGAAGGAGGAGCAAATTAGATGACCAAATGAAGGAGGAAATGATTGATATGAACCAAAATATCTGCAATTGTCAACAGCACTCGTAGGAATCATGTCATCATCCTTGCATCACACAAATGATAGAGACATGAGGATACATTATCATCATGAACAGAAAAAAAAAAAGAGAAAGAGGAAAAGAATAAAGAATATTGGGGGGGGGGGGGGAGAGAAAATGAATGAAGAACAAGGAGATAGTCATGACTAAAGAAGGAATAAGTGCTGGAGTGTACCAGAATACAAAATAATAGATCATCAGGAGTCAAGAATTCAATGTGTAATAATTATATTCACCTACCCACACAAATATATTTCTCCTTAATTACACTCACTCATGTATGGCAAATATATGTACTACATCAAAACAAATGTAATGCCAGAAATATAGTAAGCACACATTACTGGGTAGTAGTGCTTTACACCATTGATGCCACAGCAAGTTTTTAAGAATCCATTTCCATAGTTTACAAAACAGTCTCTAGCATAAACTTTGGAATTCACATTGGATAACATAACTTGCTCTGGGACGAAATGTCCCTGTCGGTTTGAAATACAATTTTTTTCTCAGCAAAGAATTGGAATCATGGCAAAAGAAATTATCATCACCTACCATTTTCATTATAAACGACTTCTTTGAGGTACAATCCACACGGAGGAGCCATGATTGCTCCGTGCATGGTGCCATTATTGCGTGACTGGAGAATTCTTGTGATGTCAGAGGGCGCCAGACGACCCAGTCCCACAGCGACGAGGGTGCCCATCATTCTTCGAATCTGTAAGTCAAAAGAAATTAACAAATTCCAATAATCTCGTTGATCTCACATAAGATACAAGATGAAAACTCCAGCTCTCTCTCTTTTCCTCTCTGCTTCTCTCTTTATTGATCTGAATTACTCCCCACAGCTAAAGACATGAGAGAACCAATCATTTAACTCGTTCTAAAGTGAGATGCACTGAGGATATTAAAATACTAGAGAAGCACTCTGAGAGCTCAGACCTCCGCCAAGCAGCTCATTTCCACCACCAATATTGTTCTTCCATAGAGTACAGTGATTTCCACCCATACGTATGCATGATGATAGTAGCCCGATTTCCCAATACAGAAGCCTTTTGTTACGTCATCAACTTCCAGCTGCGCAGCACACCTCACCCTAGCAGAAACAAGAGCAAGAAGTTTAGTGCATGCATGGAAACCTCAAAAATGCACAGCTTGAACTCCCAAGTTCAGTGACCCTACCTGCCAAAATATTGAAAATCCTTCTTGAAATCCACAAAAATTCCTGATCAATACCAAAATTTAATCATCTGATCCCTGAGTCATTCTCAATTTTTTCTTCAAGTTTCAGCCAAATCCGTTCACTACTTTTTGAGTTATTTTGCACACGGACAGACAAACCACCAGTAATGAAAACATAACCTCCTCCCTTGGCAGAGGTAAAAATTGTTTAAACAAATACAGTGCATCAATAAATTGCAGCAAATGATAGGATATTGATAAAACCTGTGGAACATTTCATCCCAGCTGTTGGCATTCTTCAAATCTTCATTTTCTGATGTTAGTCGATCAATCATGATTGTTTGTGGTGCATCACAGTACTGCTACTCTCAATATAAAAACCAATGTTATTTACAATTCGTCTACCATCCAGGCTTTCAGCTTTTTTCATAAACAATATCTTTAATATCCATATTCACATTCATTAGTCAACAGCCCTCAAGGAATAACAACTTCTGTAAGATGTTGCGTCTCTGGAGTGAATCTACAGAATAATCACCTGTCGTGAGATTATTTTAACAACCATGTTCAGAACAGTACTATCTGCAGACCAGCCACTTTAAATCCTTGAGGACGGACTGATTTTGCTACAATACGCATTTTCCATAGACACCTGCCCGGGTATACTCAGGCTCGTCCTCAACGGGTTAATACTGCATAATAATTTTGAGTGATGCTGTGCCTCACGATGGTTTATTTCTTACACCCTTGTCAAAGAAGTGTTGGACATTAATTCAATTACATCACAACAATTTGATAATATTTTGCTCTCTGCGAGATCACACCACGTATAATGAGTACACTAGTAATGGGACCATCTATGCTCCAAACTAGTCCGAAGCAGATGTATTGGAGCAGCTGCAGTAAAAGGGATATTAAAGAATAACCACAATAAACACATACTGGCAAGTTCGCTGTGGGAGCTATCTACAAGTATCGGGTCCTTGGCTGGGAAGGAAGGCAATTGTGTGTATTGGATGTGCTGAATTCACCTGTCTGTACAGGAAGGACTTGCTGTAGAAGCTGACTTCCCAGAATTCCACACCGTCCAGCTCCGGGCAGTGGTGGTCCAAGAAGCCCAGGTCCCGCCTGAACTCGATACGGTCCATGGTCTTGATGGGGGACTTCAGGTCGCCGTCAGGACTGGCGTTGCGGAAGGCACTGAAGTCATGGGTGCCTAGGAAGTTTTCTGATGCTTGCACCATTGCTGTGGTATCAAGACTTAAAACCATGATCCAAGCAAAGAAAGGTAAGTATTGCTAACAAAGTTTATCACAAAATAAGACATACAGAGTATATATATACAGATATAGAGATATATACATACTGTATATATCTGTTACACAAACAGCTTCCTCCATTTCTTGATTAATGGTGAGGAAATGCAGATCTACTACCATAACTCAAGGTATATCAATGAATTCCATCCTTACAGCTGAGGGACAAAGGTTAATCATGCGAAAAACATCTGTAAATTTTCTGACAAAAAGAAGAAATGTGGATAATATAAGATGTGCATTTCTCTTACACAAAGAGCAACCTATATTTCTTGACCAACTCACCTGTGAGAATTCAGGTGAATCAATGTATGCTAATTTAAAAGCTAAGAGACAAAGGCACTTTATAAGTTTGTTTTTTTTTCCCCCACAAACTTTGGTGTTACAAATCACCATTTTCCTCCCTTCAATTCCCCCCCCCCCCCCCCCCACTGATAAAAAACAGGAATTGGACAAAAAGTAGAGATGAAACCCTAGATGGCATTCCACAAAAGCGATGAATCAGACAAGAGTGCATGCATTTACAAAATCTATGTATACATAGGTTCTAGACTAGGTGGCTTTTTATACCTTTCTCTTATAGCCCAGCATCTCTCCCTCTCAAAGATGGGGAGATCAAACTTGTGGCAGCCGGCGGCGATTCTGTAGAGATACGACCTCCCGACTGCACGGTGCTGGGAGTGAAAGTTGTCTGGGACCTTGGTGATCTTGATGACCCTTCATGGTGGTGACGAGACAAGTGAGGACACCACAAAGGATGGATGAAGATCACACTTTATGTAGGTTTTGGGTAATGATTATACCTTTCCTTGATACATTATGTGGCCACTTAGACTGGTTTGACTGCACATCAAATTTCTAAGAATTATGCGGGCCCTGTTTTATCAAATGATATAATCGATTTTAAATTTCCCTAACACACAGGCTGCCATAGACTTATGACAGAAATCAACTTTATAATCAATTTTAACTCTTCATAAAACAGCCACCTGGATTTGTAATGTGGATTTGTAGAATCCCATTGACTTCTAGCGTCATTGCATGACCATGGTCTGTCTAAAAATCATCTCACTTGCATGTATGATCTGGGAACCTTCATGATGTTTGATCACGTAAGCTCTGAGAGCTAATGCCATTGAATCCTTTCAGTTCCAATTTTGGAAGGCAGGTGCCTGGAACATCTTGATACTCAAATCCATGAAGGAAAAACAAGGAAAAGTAGAAATTACGCGGTGCGTAATATATGTCCCCGTCAAAAGTAGCATTTTGTAGCAAAATGTGCAATGCAGGTCAACAATCAAGGTCAAAGGTCAAAGAAGTCAAAGGTCAAAATTCTGTGAAGAAGTTTTGAAGCCCTCACCTAGTGCCATCACATAAAGCAAAGAGAATCAAAATCGTGTTAGAAATGGCAAAGGAGTAGCATTTTGTAGCCAATGTACAATATAGGTAAAAATCAAGGTCAAAGGTCAAAGAAGTCAAAGGTCAAAATTCTGTGTAGAAGTTTTGAAGCCCTCACCTAGTGCCATCACATAAAGCAAACGGAATCGAAATCGGGTTAGAAATGGCGAAGGAGTAGCATTTTGTAACCAAAGTACAATATAGGTCAAAAATGAAGGTCAAAGGTCAAAGGTCAACATTCTGTGTAGAAGTTTTGAAGCCGTCACCTAGTGCCATCACATAAAGCAAACGGAATCGAAATCGGGTTAGAAATGGCAAAGGAGTAGCATATTGTAGCCAATGTACAATATAGGTCAAAAATCAAGGTCAAAGGTCAAAGAAGTCAAAGGTCAAAATTCTGTGAAGAAGTTTTGAAGCCCTCACCTAGTGCCATCACATAAAGCAAACAGAATCGAAATCGGGTTAGAAATGGCGAAGGAGTAGCATTTTGTAGCAAAATGTACAATATAGGTAAAAAATCAAGGTCAAAGGTCAAAGAAGTCAAAGGTCAAAATTCTGTGAAGAAGTTTTGAAGCCCTCACCTAGTGCCATCACATAAAACAAACAGAATCGAAATCTGGTTAGAAATGGCAAAGGAGTAGCATTTTGTAGCAAAATGTAAAATATAGGTAAAAGGTCAAGGTCAAAGGTCACAACTGAAATTCTGTGAAGAAGTTTCAAAGCTCCCATGTAGTGCTATCATATAAAGCAAACAGAATCAAAATTGGCTCATAAATGACAGAGAAGTAGCAAATTGAAGATTTTGATCACACACGGACGCACACACGGACGCACGGACGGACGGACGGACGGACGGACACACGGACACACACACGTACGGAGCCCGTTTCATAGTCCCCTGCTCGAACTCGTTCGGCGGGGACAAAAAAAGTATTTGATACAATGCTGGCCAAATGATTACAATCCCACATTTTTACCCTGTCTAGGTTTCTACAGACTACATTTTTGCTTGTCTGCTTTTTAGATTTCAAACTGCTGATGAAAGAACATGCAATGCACCTAGGATAGGTGGCTACACAGATTCCATTACCCAATTCAATACCAAGAACAAATAACACATTTCTAACCATTATGTCTACCTATAAATGTTTCTGAAAAAATTAAACAGGAAAAACCACAGTATTACTCCTACTTGCACATCTTTCTCAAGACTGAACACTGTAAGATGCTCTCTACAGCTTGTAAGTTTTAGGGATAACTAAGCATTGTAGGCTCAGGAGAATGAAAAGGATTTTTTTTTCCAGGTGGTTTTGTGCATGTTCCATGTCTGAGAAGAGAGTCTGATCATCAATAACTGAAGAGAAGAAGACATCATATTATCAAACATCTCCACTATACCGGTAGAAACCCCCATACCCAATTCAATACTAAGAACAAATAACACATTTCGTAAATGTCTAGACCTATAAATGTTTCTGAGGAAATTTAACAGAAAAAAACATAGTATTACTCTTACTTACACATCTTTCTCTACACTGAACACTGTAAGATGCTCTCTACAGCTTGCAAGTTTTAGGGATAACTCCCGGTAATGATCAGGAGCATGTAAAGGATTTTTTTCCAGGCGGTTTTGTGCATGTTCCATGTCTGAGAAGAAAGTCTTAGATCATCAATAACAGAAGAGAAGAAGACATTATATTATCAAACATCTGCACTAAGCCAGTAGAAACAGACATACCTGATATCTTCATCTTGTACTTGATGATTGATGGCAGCTGTGATGTTTTCAGCCGGGATTTCCCGTGGCTGATTTGTACTCCTCCTTCTCAACTCCAGGTCGAAGTGGGCTGTGTTGCAGAAGGCGTGTACGCCAGCATCGGTTCGACTGGAAACGTGCAGCCTCACCGGCTCAGCAGGTCTAAGCTTGTCGAAGGCTTTCTTCATGGCAGACACAATAAATGTACACAGAAACATCATTATATGGGAGACCTAAAAACCATGACAATTACATTGCTATATCAGATTTCTCACTATATCTGTGTACAAAAACAGAGAAATATACCGTATGTCCAAAAAAAAAAAAAAAAAATTACACCGGGACCCTCCGCAATGATATCTTTAAAAATAGTGAATAAATCCAAATACAAATTCAGAGTAGGAAACTATAACTCATTGCCCACATCTTACAGAAAACCCCATTTGATTTGCTTCAGTGGTCAAAGAGAAATGAGGAATTTTGTAGAGGATGTCAGGAATCTCTTCCCTCCAAGTTCTGTCTATTGTATTCACACACAAAAGCATCAAAGTGCTAAACTTGGAAGAATCAGACTCATAACATGCTTTACAACATTCCACATTTCTCTGTGACCTCTTAACCAAATTGAATGTGGTTTTCTGCAAAATAGAGCTAAGACGTTATATTTCAAGACCCTGAAGTAGCATTTAGACAGTTTAATCATATTGGGTGTTATCAATGTGAAAATTTGATTGTAATTTTTTTTTGGGACATACTGTATAGAGTAACAGTTGCAACCCTCAAAATCACTCTATTATAAGAGGGTTTTGTTATATCCACCTCTATATAATGAGGTTCCAGTGTATGTAGAGAGACAATGATCAAAATGGAAAAGTCAGTACATCTCAAGTTGGCATAAAGTTGCAATGATAATTCTGGGTCTAAATATGCATTGGTTAATTAAGATATGGAAGCACTCATAAAAATTCATTGGCTGCTTTGGCTCTTTTAGGTAATGAGATGTGTAATTTATATTCCAATGTGTACAATGGCATTATGTTTTGCATTAGCAAACATGTAACTCTACAATCTGGTCAAATTAGGAAATATCTACAAAGATAACAATATCAATCTCAGTTTTCTGGTTTATGAAATAAGTTTTCAATCCTCTGATAGAGTGTAACAAAGAAAAGTGTCTGACATCTTACCTCCAATACATCTTGGACACCCTGTTTCCTATTGCACTTGGTAATAGGCTCACTAGATCTCACCACACCACTGAAGCAAAGGGAAAAAATAGAAAATGATACTATTTACAGAGTAAATAGTACATAATAGTTGAAGAAAGACTTACATTGTTTATAATCATATTAGTAGGGTACAATTGACAAATGTGCAATATACAGTGCAAGTCATAATCAGCATTACATTCAAGAATTCACAAGTTGTCAAAAATTTCTGAACAAACCTGCAACTGAAAACCAATATTATTTCACTCAAAACGTCTGTGCTTTACTGTATGAATAACTTGCATAATACTGAAGTAACAAGGAATGATTACTGCTATAAATGACAGAACACACAACATCTAAATTGAAATATTTCATGGAAGAGATATTGAGATAGGACCATAGTATTGTCAGTGTTCAACAAAAGCGACTGTGAGATGTCATATAACAATTGTCATGATTGTCTTCTGTGGCAGATCCAGGAGGGGGCACACCGGACATGCCCCCCTTTATTTATTTTCTTTTAAATAAAACAAATAAAAACAAAAAAACAAAAATGAAAGGGGTGCATGCGATATGCCCCTTTCCGGAATTCTTGGATCTGCCGTAGCTGCCCCTAGTCTTGCTTGTCAGATATTCCAAACTTTTTTACTAATTTCAGGGAATTCACTCAACAAATATGTTGCATAACTTTGCTTTTTGTACCTCCAAAATTCATGGGAAGGGGGGGGGGGGGGGAGGGATGGGAGTGGGCCAGGAGAATCTCTAGTTATAGTCCTACTCTTTGCTATTTCAACATTTTCTCATTCTCTTGTTTATTTCCATTCTATTCCCTACCTTACCAATTGAGGCAATTCCTTTATGCAAAAAAGAAATGCAAAAAAGTCAGACAACAAATTACTATTACATTCCTATAACCTACCTTTAACCTCTCTCGACTCTGCATACTAGACAGACTCTACTTGTTACTTGTTGAAATAATCCCAAAACTGCAGCTCCGTTGAAGCTATACCGGGATGAACAATCCCTGCTGTGTGTCAACAAGGGTGCAGAGGTGCCATAATCATAACCCACATATTTACAATAAAAGTGGCTGAACCCGTGCAAGTAAAAATAAGGTTGGCTCCTTACAGGAGACTGGAACCAGAAGAAGGCTGCATTATGATGATATGTCTAGCATAAAGTCTACAACGAATGCATGAATAAACGATTAATAGAACATCCAGATTCTGTCATCAAGGACAATAAGGACAAGGCTTTCTATCTCTTGTCGTAAACGTCATCACATAGAATCTATTATATACCTCATTTCTAGAATCCTCTCATCTGATTGGTTAAAAGGGGAGTCATGAAAATAGCTGTGCCCTGTTTTTTAGTTACTGTGACCGGGGCCCGGGCACAGTTAGTAAATCGGTTTGGAGACAGTCGCGACCCCGTACACATAGATCGCTCATAATGTACGCACTAATGATACGACCGCCGCGCATTCGATGCGCGTGCTGTAAAAGAGACTAGCGGACTGGTTTGGAGACAGTCGAACCCCGCGTACACTGTACACATAGATGATCACTCATGTACGCACCAATTGCAATGATACGACCGCCGCGCTGTCGATCAGCATTGATTACGAGTGCTGTAAAAGAGACTAGAATCTATATTTTCGGTATCTATATTTCGGAATCTATATTTTCGGTATATAAAACAAATAATGACTGCTTGATATTCGGGGTACAGTTAAAATTATGTAGGCCCTCGGTGATGTGAAAACCATAACCATGCCCTCAGCTTCGCTTCGGGCATAGAAACTCTAGTTACGGTTTTCACATCACCTTGGGCCCATAATTTTAACTGTGCCCCTCATAGCAGTCATTATTTGTATACTAACTTCTCTCACTGTTCAGTAATCACTTCGAGCACTGGAAGTACAGACTACAGTATTCACAGCAAAGATTGACAAGAGTCATCTTCCTGTGCACCCTCTCTGCCTATACACCGAAAGGTCCTGCATTGTAGTTTTGTACTACATCCAGATCCACGGCACTGATTCACGGTCCACGGATCGGAATACGTCCTATCCTACTATAATTAGTACTAGTACTACTAGACTATCTTCTTCTTCTTCTTGTCAGTAGTCTGCTTCCTTCAACCTTGAAGATTCTTGCAGAACTTGGTGATAGTGTGTGTCATAGGGGTAAGGTGCATGTGCCAATAATTTACAGGGTGCAAGTAAAAACTGCCTCGATTCTAGCTGTTTAGTGTTGCTGCCTTCCGTCAGCAGGAGACGAAAGGCATTAACTGAACAGTGAAGAGGCCGTCACAACATCGTCAGGGAGGGCATTCCAGGATCTAACAGTTCTAAGAAAGAACGAAAGAACGAGTAGCTGGTAGCTTGATTAGTTATGTATTCTTGTAATATTTAGTACTCTAACCAATTCAAATGTCTTTACATCGCTGTGCCAGACACGAGTTCCCCATCAGAAAAGTAAGTGAGTGGGACCACAATAAAACACTGCCGAAGTCGCTGCACATGCACTGCAGCTGCTGCAGTACTGCACTTTCCGCTGCGCTGTTCATGATCAGCTCGGTCACCACGATGTTCATGCTGTTGCCTAATTAAGCTGAAAAATGAATCTGTGTTTGGTTTTCTTGATCTTAGCTACAAACACACTCACTCTCTCAAAATATGTATCAATAACTTACCAGTACCTTGTACCTATGTACTGAAAATGCATAAGATAGCGAACCATTCTGCGATGACCATTATTACTACCACACGTGTTGTGTAGTTGTTTTTGTGCCACTGGCACTGCTCTATGCGGCATGCGAAATCATGCGTGCATCATCAATGCAAGCTGATGTTTGCTATACTGTCATCGTCATACATCCGTCGTCTGCTTGTGCGCGGTCTGGATCTAGATGGTATATACGCTGAAAAACTCTGGTTTAGAGTATAGGTCTGTAACATAGAGATATATTATTAGTATACATCTCTATGGTCTGTAATCACTCACAGAAATGTGCGTTTGGATAACGACTTACAAACTCGGTAAGAAAATAAAATATTGTGTTCCACAGGACAGAATCGAAGTTATATTTTTTCCTCAATATTATTCTTCCACTCTTTGAAATCAAAGTAATGCTCTCTTAATTTCTAGGATTTATTTTTAAGTCCTAAGGATTTATTGCTTTAAGTCCTAGCGGACTGTAAATACAGACAAAACCTTAGGACTTAAAAGTAAGTCTTAGCTAGGATTTAAAAATTTAAGTCTATGTTCGACTTAAATTTCAAGTCTATAGGATTTATTTTTTAAGTCTTATTAGATTACATTTAAATCTTTCTTAGACTTGTTTTTAGAATAAATCCAGCTTGGATTTAAACGACGAAAGACTTATTTTAAGCCTTCCTTGGATTTATTTCAAATAAATCCATCATGGATTTAAACTCGGACTACTGAAAATGACAGCCAATTGATGCACTTTCTTCACATGTAAAGGTCTATTTATTTTAACAAAATCAAACTGATGCATTTTTCACAAACATCGATAAGTTACAAAATATACAGATGATTGTCATACACATGTAGGCTCCAGAAAAATGAAATACGACATGATGAAAACAGAGCATATTTTGCAATAGTCTCAGATGGTCACATCTTCACATTCATGTTACTGATGCTTCTTTCACTGTGTTCTGTAAACAAGTTACTAGACGACTGGAACCTTCATTGCCAAATAGATTACTTTTTTCACTTTTTTTTTAAATCTTGCAAGATGACTCCATACGACTCGATTCACTTTCATTTTATGTATTTCTTTCCCTGGTGAGCATCGTTAAGTCGTAAGATGGAAACTATGAACAAATATAAGATTATATATGAATTCTAATAACTTAAATTTTAGAAATGATGCTGTGTAATAAACAATACAGCCTCCATTAAGTTGACGTTTAGATTTACACGCTTTGTACGTCCCATGCATGCAATTTAAAGAATTATTTGATTTTTTGGAATGATGCATAGTATAAATTTAATCAAGAGGGAAGTAAAGGCCAAAATTAGTGTAATCAAATTAGAAAAGAGAAGAAATTTCCCTACACAGAATGGTGTAAAGACTATGAAAATCAGCTACGAAATAAGGAAGATATGCCTCTTTTCAATTTCACACATTTCCAGAAAACAGATCTTGTCCAGGCTTTATGAACGTCCAAATGAGGGAATTGATGATGTCATTCCTTCAAAATATTTTTACACTTTTCACCTGCATGTATTTGCATATTCATACGGACTAGTCAAGAAATGTTTTCTGAAAACGTGTTACATTTCCTTATTTCTTACCAGACTTCCCTAATTTTTCCACTATTCCGTAGGGAAAATTTAGAATTGAATCCAAACTGTATTACATACAACAGTAGGGAGCAAGATCTATGTAAACTCTGAAGTAAATTCACCTCAAAACATTAAGAAGCTCAAATAACAATTAACATTCTAAACTTACTTCTAAAATTCCTTGAATATCGATTGTCTGAAATGGATTTACATAAGTACATTTCCATACTGCATTTTGGTAGACAAAATGTTTGACAAAAGAATATACAAATTCCTGCTTAATCTATTGATATTTAAGAATCCATCTCAACTGATGACAGGGAACCATCTCAAGAGACTGTTCAAGTGAGATGGACCACTAGTTTCTTAATTACTTTGATGTCATATCTTGTAACAAAGCACTATGTTGAAGTGATGCAATCTGAATTTTTAACTAGAATTATCACTCATTGTGATTAATATACCCCCACCCAAGGGAATTAGCTCAACCAGGATTATTTTTTCTTACTTTTTAATAAAGAAAAAAATTACCATGGCAATGCACTGTTCCACCTCTCAAATCAAGTGCTCAAAAACTGAGTGAGCAAGATAAATAAACTGACGATTTCTATGGTTTTTACTAAAAATTGTGTAACCATGGCAACACAATGTTGGACATTAAGAAAAAAAATGAAGTTTGCACAACTATAGGCCCTATATCATAGCCGTCATATGTGCCAAATTTCAAGCTAAATGCTAAAAGGGTGAGGGGTTTAGTTGAATTCACATTAGTGTATCATTTTCATGCAAAATATACTGTTACCATGGCAACACATTTTCCACAGTGACAAAAGATTTTTTGCACATCTAGGTAATGTAGAGGTAACATGTGCCAAATTTGAAGCCAAAATGCTCTAAACAGAGACAGGAGAATCGAAATGTTTGTATGATTTTCATTGAAAATGCACCGTTACCATGGCAACACATTGTTTAACAATGATGAAATATGAAGTTTGCATATTTCTGAACTACAATGGTTGCATGTGCCAAATTTCAAGCCAAATGCTCAAAGACTGAGGGAGTTACCTGAATCCAAAATATTTTTGTATGATTTCCATTCAAACTATGTTGTTACCATGGCAACACAATGATCAACAATGACGAAAGGTTAAGTTTGCACATGTACGTACCATAGTGGTCAGGTGTGCCAAATTTCAAGCTAAATGCTCAAAGACTGAGGTTGTTACATGAATCCACAATATCTTTGTATGCATTTTAGTGAAAAGATGCTGTTACCATGGCAACGCATTGTTCACCATTGATGAAAGATTAAGTTTGCACATCTATATGCTAAAGTTGTTGCATGTGCCAAATGTCAAGCCAATTACTCAAAGAGTGAGGGAGTTAACTGAATCCACAATATTTTTGTATGATTTTCATTCAAAATATGCCATTACCATGGCAACACATTGATCGACACTTACGAAAGAATACGCTTACACATCTATATACCACAGTGGTCTTTTGTGCCAAATTTCTAGCTAAATGCTCGAAGACTATTCTAAGTTAGCTGAATCCACAATATTTTTGTATGTTTTTTGGTTTAAAAAAAGCTGTTACCATGGCAACGCATTGCTCACCACATTGTTTCCATATCTATATACCATAGTGGTCATGTGTGCCAAATTTCAAGTTAAATGCTCTAAATTTGTTTAAGGTGCCCATCTGCGCTGAATCTATCCTTCCTCGTGGGTTCAAGCACATACTTTGGCTGGAAAACCAAAGTTTATTTCTTTATAAATAGAGAGTTTCATATTAAAGTGTTTAGCCACAACGTCATAATGAAAATAGCAACAAATCAGCGCTCAATAAATGTGATGGACAATGGCTCAACAACACTGTGGGAGTGATGAAAATTAGGTAATCGTTGAATAATTACAAAAGTGTTCAGGGGAACTTAAACTTTCTTCTTTCAATTTAAATCAATGCGGATCTGGCATTACTTTTTTTTTTCATCATCAACCAGACATAATATACAGAAAACAAGCCAAAGATGAACAATAAATACAATGTAAATTGAAACTGGACATGTATAAAAACTTGAAATATTGTTTAAATGTTCACGTAGCAATGCAAATGCAAAAGTGAGGCACACACATACATGATAGCACCGCTAAAGGAAACATTGCGCCATTAACTTTCCTTATTGTGTTATTTTCATTTAAAAATGCACACAAAAAAAAAATTACAAGGAAACTTTACTACAACCAGGGCATGACAGACATGCTTCTTGTGTGCATGGATTTGTAGCTCAATATAAATGGAAAAGTGAGGCACACATAACATAACTCAATATCCATGAGTCAAACATTATGCATGATATTATCTTCAAAGGAAACATTGCAGCATTTTACCGGTGTTACTTTGATTTAAGAATTCACCGAAAATTAAGAAAACTTTGCTGCACATCAGGGCAAGTCAGATATGCTTCTTGTGTGTATGGGTTTGTGGCACAATGTCGGAAAATCTTACTAGCATCATACACTGACGTGTTCTTGAAGTTCGTGGCTAATGCCCAGAACGAAGCCCTCACTTGGGATTGTAGCAGTACATGAATATGCCGCCACAAAATCAAAGAATGCTTCAAGCACCCAAGCATATTTGACGATGAAGACACAGTGGGCTTTAAAGAGTCTGTCAAATTCTTGCTTCCGGTCATCTCCAGCCTGGACTTAGTATGGTCTTGTCCAGGATGAAAAAAATACTGGATGTACGTCTAGTCACTCCCTTATCTGACTAAGCAGGGCTGGCCGAAGGTGGCATCTTTAGCATCACTGAACTTCGCGCTTCTCGCTCGTGATGTATACGTTTCGCGCGGATCAACTTGGCGTTTCCCGTTTGCTAGGGCTTTCAGGTGGGAGAATCTCCAGATCAGAAGATGCTTGGGGCTGGGGTTGGAGTCTCTGCATCAGCAATGCCATGAACATTGGTTCCTACCTGAAAAGAGATTAAACATGTATAGCACTACTGATATTTCGAACTAAATTTCACTTGAATCGTTTGAGCAAATGACAAAGGCTACAATTATTATCAAATAAACTTTGCATCACATAGAGGGAAGTTAAGTTCTCAGTGAGAGGGCACTCTGGAGGGAAAAAATATTAAAATATAATTTAACATATTGATCTTAAATACAATGAACTAATAACATATTCATCGCATAACTATTAGTTTGTGATGTACAAGTAAATATTTCTGATATATTTCGGAACATATTATTTTAAAACATTTTGTCTCATCTGGTAAACCTCAAAGCCTTGAAAAAAATTCCCAGAAATCAGATTACTTTTTGCCATCATCGGGGTGGGGCCTACTTGATATTTACATGTTCCAGACTCATAAGATATTTGATGTACATATTATTACAAATCAATAGAAGTCAGCATGCATTTTTAATCCGTAATTGAATGAATTTAAAAGAAAACTGTCAAAACACGGTAGATACCCCTACACAATACTCATTGCTGAATGTTCTAAAGTTTGTTTGAGAAGAATCGCTTCAAAAACACTGATATATCAGAGAAGAAAACTTTGCATTTCTCACGACAACATGAGAAATTCAGATTTTTAAATTCCACCTGTTACTGAGTACATGCAGATTCTACACGAGTCTTGCTTTGTAAGATACGAAGCTCAAATATTCTTCTCTAAACATGAGCTGGTACTTAAAAGCCCAATGAAACATGCATATGTATTGATAATTCTCAAAATTGGAAGCTCAATGATTTGATCATAAACTGATTTCAAGTCTATAAACAAAGCATATACTGTACTTACAGGCACATAGTCATTCTGCACCAGGTACTGCTGGGCATCCCTCAGGAGCATGAGAGGTCCTCTCCCTTTCTTCTACATGGGGATGTTGGGTCTGTGAAGCATCGCTGCAAGTAGTGACATTCCACAAAATTCCTATAGAATGGAACACAATACAATTTTTTTTTTCAACTTTACATATTTCACCCATTCTCTTTAACATATTAGATATGATGTATTGTATCAGCTCTGACAATCCCTAACATTCAGTTTTCGACTTATTATCAATATCAGTCTATGAAGAGCAAACTCGTACACATTCACTTTCCTGAAAAGTGTAATAGCAATGAAGCATAAACAAATGAGTAAGTTTTACTCTTACACTTTGGACAGAAATTGTTCCAGTAATTATAATCAATGCCACAAGATCTATGAGGATTGGCGGAAGGACTTACTGTCTCCATCCATGTCTTCACATCTTCTTACGATGTCTTGCAACTAAGGGTGGTTTCGCTTGGCAAGTGCAAGATTCTATTGACGTAAAATGGCCCCCATCTGTTCACCATCTCCTGCACTTTTCTCGGTACAACTGGGCAAAGCCCGCATTGATCTGAAAATAAACACAAAAACTGTGAAATATCAGTGATAAGGAAGTGGAAAATGAAAAACAGAAACGCTTGACAAAAAAAAAAGGAAGAAAACAAATATGCTTCGGGGGTATAAACGGTCGCCATAGCCACATTTCTAGATTTTTATGTAATTAATTATTTCTTATTGGTCTCGAGGGTTGTATTTCATGCTGGAGGAAAAAATGAGACCGATATCTCTGATTTTTGTTTCAGATGTTATCGTTAAAATCAATTTTTAGAAATACCAGGGATGTCTTGCATATCTAAACACCAAGAAGGGATAGTCCTGACAGAGTACTCCTTGGAGTACAAATTATACAAATAACAGGTAATTTGCATTCCCTTTATCTTAAAAAATATTAAAAGTAAAAAATAAAAAAAGGCCTCATATATTGTAAAACTTCACTACATTCTGTCATTGGTGTGTGTGATGCTTAATGCATACATCTCAGCCAGAAGTGTAGATCTGTAGAATTTTTAAGTCTAGATCCTTCTACTCAAACACAGATCACCACATTGATTATGCTACAAAGAGAAAAACTGGAGTAGAATACCTTTATCCAGGTGCGAAATCTTGTTCCATTGCACGAGTTAATCCCATACATTATTTGTTTCATACAACGCCTTCAACAATAACACTAATAAACAGACTTACTAGTTCAAGAAAGAGTCTTGAATTCAGTGCAGAAATGGCAACCATAAGGCCTAGGTGTCCAGGCCTACTACTGAGTGGTAGTAATAATAATAGAAGTATTTTCATGGAATGCAAATCAGTAGCACATTCACATTACATACACATGTACGCTGCCGAGTGCAAGTAGCATTGAAGTTGATTATTCCAGTAAAATGAGTGACATGATGCACGCTTGATAGTAAGAGTGTTGAGTGCACACGCCAAAGGTAATTGTTTATTGTGACATCAGACTCAGTAGACCTAGTCATGCAATGGAACAGAAACTGTTTATTAATTGTAGACCCCCTATTTTAATATGGGAGTCAATGGAAATTGGTGATGTCAGCCAATATGGCCCATGCGATAGAAGTTTTTACAGTTCAGAGCTTGACGCCACTGCACTGGCATTGCAACATTGGCGCCCTAAACCCTGGGGCGCTCATCACACAGGGGGCTTCGTGTTTGGGCTGGTCGCAGTTCTATTGTAGCGCCCATAGGGTCTACGTACTATTGGTGGCCTAAACAAAAACCCATCTAACAGCATATGCCCTACATTTTATCACAGCATAGTGGGGCATGATAAGGCCTAGAACTGTGCCTTTCTACGTAGAAATTGATAAATTAAACCTTACAAGAGTGTAGGAAGGGGTGAACTGACACTAACTTGTTACTGAGTGTTACTCAGTGTTAGACGACAGTTAGGCCTACGCTACAGTAGCCTGTTATTAGTGTTATGCCCATAGCTTTACCTTTCAGTCAAGACACCAACATCGTAAATCATTAGGTAGAATGGGCGCTTTATAAGAGTCCCTGTATTATTACACTTGTACTTGCAGTTTCACCGAAATAGAGCCCCCACGGAATACTAGTATAACGTTAGCCTACATGTAACTTGTTACAATGTTTGGATAGACACATTAGCCATGAACAGCTAACGTTAGCACTGGCGCTTCAGGGATGGACAGCGCTGTATAATACAGTGGCAAGGCTCAAACTCGCCAAAAAAAATGTAGGGCGGTTGATGCACATCTTAACATCTTTTATCTTTGGTTACTGAGTCCCAGAGTTATCAAACACATTCTTAAGCATTCATACAGTAATATGCTCACCTTTAAGCAACTTGGTCAAGCTTCCGTCAGATCATACCCTCAAAAAACTCCGGCCTGCATGACTTCTGCCTTCAAGACCAACTCAACTGTTCGAGTCAATAGCGTTTGTTTGCAAATGGTCGATGGTAGCAGGGAGGTCTCACCTCCCTGATGGTAGGTACAAGTACTATAGTACATGACTGTACAATGTACATATTGTGCACTGAATGTGTGTGTATGACTACGCTATCTAGCATCGCATGAAGCAAAGTGACGGCCAGCGCCAATTCCGGTTTTAGGCGGTTCAAGATAGCGCATGACGTCATTTACAAGTCATCTGATTGGCTGAAAGTTTAAGTCCTTGTTAGATTTAGATTGCGAACAGCTTCGACACTCAACTTTTAATCGAAGCCACCTAAAATAAGTCTTAAAGACTTAAATTATTTTAAGTCGTAAGAAAGATTTAAAATTTAAGTCCTAGAAATTAAGAGAGTGACTAATGTGATAATCCCTGGATATGCCGCCCAGCAGCGAAACGCGGAAATGATATCTTTTCAATTATGAGATACAATCAAAATAATGACTATAATGCACTGAGTACCTAGCAGACAAAGAAATGGGTTGAGGAAAGGGACAGGGGATCCGTGATATTAAACTAACAACAACAAAAAAGTACATGTTAACCGGGTTTCCCGTACGTGTTTTATCTTTTGTCTCTTTATTTCTCATCATTGTTTTATACTGTGTTTTGGTTTGTTGTTGTTGTTGTTGTTGTGTTGTTATTGTTGTTGTTGTTGTTGTTGTTGTTGTTGTTGTTGTTGTTGTTGTTGTTTCTGTGCATAATTACATTATCTCCCTTGTAGGGAATGAAGTCATGCCAAAGAAAGAAATATGACCACGAGTGGTGTCCACCACAATACGAGTAGCATAATACGAAGGCGTAATTGCACTTTCGGAAATAGCACCATCTATCGGCCATGATTATATCGCCTTTCTTTATAAATTTCGAACAAATTAATTATTTTATCGAATACGCGAGTAACATTTCAGTTTTTTTTTCCCTCCCTGAATTATGATCAGAATGAAAGACCGATACATAGATAGAGAGAGATAGACAGATAGATAGCTGGATGGTTTGATAGAGAGAGGGAGAGATAGATAGAGATAGGTATAGGTATAGGTAGATATAGCCAGCTAGCTAAATATAGATAACTATAGCTAACTAGCTACAATGTGGTTCGATAGATAGATAGATAGATAGATAGATAGATAGATAGATGGATGGATCGAGACAGACAGACAGACAGACATATACACACGAATCAATCCATGTCCTGACTGTGTTGACTGCAATAAAAAAAAAAAGAAAGAGGAAGTCAACCAGGACAAAGAAAGACAAAAACAGAATACTAGTACATAAAAGTACACGATATAGGCTTGGCTATACAAGTCCAAACACGAGAGATCATCGGATATGATAGCTTCGACTCATTGCATATAAGATGTTTCCTGTTGGTTTTATTGGCGAAATCTATAAGAACAACCACCTAACTCATGCCACCCCCTCCCTCCCCCCCCCCCCCCCCCTTGATGTGAATGCGTTATGGACTTATACCCAACTGTTGGGATAATCGCCATTTTTTCTCTCTGAAAAAGTAATAATATCTTCTTCTTTTTTCATCCCAATTTTTTTTTTTCTAGAAATCGAATCCAATCCAAAGCATCCCAAGACCAAGGAGTAATTATAGCAAGAGAATGATGTCAATAAGGGGCAGGGCTTAATTCACTTCCTTTGATCATCAAAAAAGGCATCCACTTTTAATGCTTATAAGGGACTCATTAAAGAGTACATTTTTTCTAATATATATAGATTATGTGACAGATAAATAAAGACAAGGAATGGAAAATTTGGATGAATTATTTTTCATTGTTTGTGGGAGTATAATTATGTATACAGTGTATAGTTTGACGTGTGTGTGTGTGTATGAATCTATACTATCAATTCGTTTATTTGTTTGCTTTCTTTTGTTCTTTCGTATGTATCAAATTAATTCACTACAATGTAAACTGGCCCCTCCTGTAAAAACAAAGCGGTGTCATAAGGGGCTATTCGCTGAGTGAGGCTATCCAGGAGTATTTATCATGTATGAGTATTATATTGTTGCACGCACGATCGTTTGTTTGTTTGTTTTTTTGACGGAAATACCTTCCTATACCTATACCTACTGTACCTACCTATATTAGTACCTACCTATACCTATACCTACCTATACGCTATACCTATATACCTACCTATACCTATACCCACCAGGGGGTCATAGGTCCTATACCTATAGTCCAGTCAAAATATGAAATGACCCACAACTAATTGCAACAGAAACGATTCCACTTGCATTTGACCCGGAAGAGCTATCAAAATAACATACTAAAAGTTCCCTAAAATTCGAGTGGTGGATCAGTGTCTAATTTGCATAAATTCTAAATGGCCGCCATACAACCTATTTATGCCTGTATCTGGGGATATATAACCCACAGAAAGTAAATTCCGGTGTCTAATCCTATGTTTTTTAGGTCAAGGAATACAATTATGTTATGTATAGCAACTTTAAAACATCCTTTTATATAGTTTTTGCATATATTTGCATATAATTACATGCAAAATGGCCGCCATATCGCCTGCGCAAGCCCGTATCTTCGTATATCATTAATGTAGTACACTCAGGAATAAGTCGCTATATATGTGGACATAAAACCCGCAGAAAACAGATTCTGGTGTCTAAACCTATAGATGTTTTTTAGGTCAGGAAATACAATTATGATATAAGCAGTAACTTTCAAACTTCCCTTTATACAGTTTTTACATAATATTTGCATTCAATTAAATGCAAAATGACCGCCGTAGTGCCACTACAGGCTTATATTTCTATCTGTAAAAGGTACCTAGTGATGGTGTCTGTGGTCTTAATTTTACTGCTGAGAATCACTGATGTAGAATACGTTCCACTTAGGAATAGTTACCTATATTTCACTAAAAATTTGCATATATTTATACATAAATCTATTCAAATTACTACCGTGAATATGATTTCAGATATACGAATACAAGCTGCAGAACGTTATTTGTACTGTAATGTCTCATCCAAGATATCAAGGGAAAATTGTTATAATACCATTTAAAACCTTGATGATTATCCTACTCCTAGTGTGTATATTCTTGCATTTATCAAAAGTATTGTATTACATTGTACTCACATTTTCTTGAGATACAGCCTCAAAACAGAAAACAACTGTAAGTAGCATCGAATAGAACATACCTTTATTTAACTGTAAATTCAACTTATCTTCCAAAGTGTGCTCAATAGGTACACAAATATTAAATTCTGAAATTATGTAGTAGGAATCGTTAAAATATTTCATGATTGCATGATATTTAATGTATTATGTTTTGTAATTTGCCCTCATGTTTACTGCGTATTACTTGTGTCTATGTTGCAATTCTTTATTTCTTCTCTCTTTTTTTTTTTGCCAAGGGGGGGGGGGGGGGGGGGCATATCATCAAGTTCATGATTATCCATAAGCTACTCTACAAAAGTTTCATGAGTTTGGACATATCTCATATAGCTTTCAAAGTGTGCTTACGGTACACAAAAATTGGTCTTAAATCATTCAGCAGGGGCTTTTTTTCAAACATCTTTTTTCTTACCTGCGATGATTTTACATCCATGTTTAGTTGATACTTGTGTTCTTTGTTGCAAAACTTTTGGTAAAGGCATGTTTATCAATGAGCAACATATGTGTTACTTACATGACTATGTAAGGTATTGAGAAAAAATTATCAGTCATATTCATTTTGTATTTAGGCAATCAGGAAACAGGAAACTGATTGTGGTGTAGAATATTTAACTTCCTGTGATTTCCAGGATATAAAATATGTTGTTAACCAGAGAGAAAACACTCAATGTTCCATCACGTGTGTTAAGGAATGATTAGTTTCAATTGTCATGTTATATCTGGAAAGGAAAATATGGAAGATGTAGGTTTTCATCCTATAGTATTGGACTTTACATACAGACCTATACACACACAAAAAAGACCACCAAACAAATAAACAAACAAACAAAAACTCACCTTTGTCATGATGTATCAGTAATGAAGAGATACAGAGTAACGGTTTAAGGCAGAGGTTATATATGCGATAAAGTTGAAAGGGTTTTGTAAACCTGATCAAATTGGTAATTTTATATGTGATGATGTTGAAAGGATTGTGTAAACACTGATCAATTTGGAATTGGTTTGGAGTATAATGGATGAGTGCCATGAAGGTAATTTCAACGAGAGGGAGAATGTTGTGTTTATAGATATTCAGATTTACAGATACGCATATTCATAAAGTGTCTAGGAACCCTGACATTCATTATGTAACCTCATTATGTAACCTCTGTGTATTAGTATGCATGTGCCTCAGGTGTCAGCATACATTCCAATACCCCACCTATTGAAACTGTTCTTATATACATGAGTGCATGTCTGGAGACAGGCAGTTCTGCAATAAACACCGAGACGTTAACTGCCACGCCTTTTCTGTTCCTTCCTTATTTGCAGTCCTAAGTTTTGTTACTTGTAACCCACGATACAACAATATGACCGTGATAATTTGTATGGAAGTGGATTTTGTCATATTTTTGCACGGTTTCACCCAGTGACTCACTGAAAATGTAAAACATTGTGATTTACAGCCAGATACAAAGAAAAAGAAAAAAAAAGGAAATGCCTTAACATTTCTATTACTAGTACTCTGGATTCATCAGTCGATCAATACAAACAGCATCCTTCTCATTGGCTTCAAGCTCATACAACACATATAAATTCTTATAAGTCTTACTTTTACCATTTTTCGTGTTGTATCTGCAGCTTTATTAAAAGAAATGTTTCCTATTGCATTGAGGCTTCGCACTAATAACATTTTCACCAACACACAGTTGTTGTTTTTTAGAAATGCGAGCAGCATGAAGGCTGAATTCAATTTTGCTGGCGAAAAAGCAGTCTTAAGTCAGATAAAAAAGAAAATACATAACATCATTTTCTGTTCCTAACCCTTCCAAAAGGTCCCTTCCCTCCACCTCGGTAGCAGCTTTTCTTCAAGTTAAACAGTGGAAGGGAAATGACATACAATCATTGGAATTGGGACGATTTGAGGAAGATGTTTAATCAAAAAATCAAATATGTTCTGATCACTACAAAGCTGCAGCTATTAAGGAACTCCTGAAGAAAGTCTGATGCAACTGCAAGACAGGATGTTAGCAACTGGCAGTGTATAGTTGCAGGGCAAGCAGATTTGACTGCACACAACCCATACCAGTGTCAGATGCGGGCCATTATATATCAGACACTTGTAATGTTGTATTTCTAAAATATGTGAGGAGTGAGATTATGCTGTTCTAATTGGTGACTAGGAATAAGAAACGTGAGACTTGCCACGCTTCAGTATGAAATGGAGCCGAGATCCTGTTTCCTTTAAATTAATCAACTGCAATTTCACACCATCCTAGTCCAGAATTTGTGGTAAACACATAAAACACTGTGAGTGTAAGCTATATAGTTTTGTATACTCGTTTTTCACTTTTATCATTGATCTCTATTTTGAGAGATCACATTACATACCTTAGTATCTGTATTATCACAAGCTAGAAAATGAAAATAATGTACAGGAAACGAAAGAAAGTTTTCTTGAAATCAAGTGACTTTGATCCATTAGATTTTAAACTTATCTTAGCCAAAGGTTCAAGACAGCAAAAAAGGTTCAAGCTAATATTGCAAATAGCCCTCATTTATACTCTACTGTCCGGTCGTCGGTCATGCATACATTTTCAAAAACCATTTCCAGGTTCTCTTTAAAAAACCCATGTAATGACAGATTTTCAACAAACTAGGCAAGTAGCATCCCAAGGATGATAGACTTTCAAGGTGTTCAAATAGACACCATGTCCAAAAGGTCCCAGAACCCCGAAATTAAGGAATCTATTATAAAAAAAACTCCCCTCACACACACACACCCTCACACACACACACGCACACACACACACACACAAGTAGAACCAAGTGTAACAGAGCTAGGTATAATGTACAAAGTTGAATATCTTGGAGATTGCATATAGATTTAAGTTTACTTTCGCAGTTTAACTTGTTTTCGAAATATTACACATTGTATATATATATATGATACTTGTAATCCATGTGTTGGCACCAGTACAGAAAAGATGACGAATTAGGATGGTAATGCATTTCAGTCAACAGTGCTATTTAGTCAGACCAAATTTTCGACGAAAACATTCGTCTTTCTTCACGATTGTCATTGTCGATCCTGAGGAAGACGAATGTATCCGTCGAAAATTTGGTCTGAATAAATAGCACTGTTGAACTGAAATGCATACCACCATACTTCGTCATCTATTATATATATATATATATATATATATATATATATATATATATATATATATACCCCAACCCCCCCCCCCTCCACCCCAGGCCACAGGATGCCCAAAGGCACCTTAAATATTACCTATAGGTGCGGACGCCTTGGGGCTGGGACCAAATTATTGGGGGCCACTTTTGATTTTTGATCCTCTTTTTGAAAACATATATGGTCAAATTTTCAACAAGCTTAGTACTGTAGGTGCATTTATTGCTAGTGTCATGAATATATGAACATCATGCCTCCCTGGACCATGGAGGTCCCTAAAGGCTTGTAGATATGGCCCTAGAGGTTCCCAAAGTCTTCCAATTTCCTCTCTCCCAAGTAATAGTCTGTAAGAATGGATGGAAGGTGAACTTGAGATACTCAGTGAGGGCTGGACCCCTGGGTCTTTTATTCAGAGAGTGAGTGAGTGACATGGTACCCTGATATGACAAGAACATTCTCTAAACAAATGTCCAAACTCATGAAACTTTTGTAGAGTGAGCTTATGGATATAAGCTACTCTTAATTTGAATAGATTTATGTATAAATATATGCAAATTTTTAGTGAAATATAGGTGATTATTCCTGATTGGAACGTTTTCTACAACAGTGACTTGCAGCAGTAAAATTAAGACCATAGACACCACCACTGGGTACCTTTTACAGATAGAGATATAAGCCTGTAGAGGAATTATGGCGGCAATTTTGCATCTATTAAATGCAAATATATGCAAAAAATGTATAAAGGGAAGCTTGAAAGTTACTGCTAATATCATAATTGTATTCCCTGACCTAAAAAAAACATAGGTTTAGACACCAGAATATATTTTTTTGTGGGTTTTATGTCCAGATATATAGCGACTTATTCCTGAGTGTACTTCATTAATGGTATACGAAGATACGGGCTTGCACAGGCAATATGGCGGCCATTTTGCATATAATTATATGCAAATATATGCAAAAACTATATAAAGGGATGCTTGAAAGTTGCTACAGATAACATAATTGTATTCCTTGACCTAAAAAACATGGGTTTAGAAACCGGAATTTACTTTCTATTGGTTACGTATCCCGAGATATAGGCATAAACAGGTTGTATGGCGGCCATTTTGAATTTATGCAAATTAGACACTGATCCACTACTCGAATTTTAGGGAACTTTTAATACGTTATTTTAATAGCTCTTCCGGGTCAAATGCAAGTGGAATCGTTTCTGTTGCAATTAGTTGTGGGTTAACCCACTTTTTGTCGTATTTTGACTGGACTACTAACCACCCGCAAGTATCATGACAGGCATAGGGCCCAATTCACAAAATTAATGTTTTACTTGCTATATGGAGAATAGAATCATTTTAGAAATGAATTTTTTTTTTCTTTATTGAAACATATTTATTCAGGATAGCTTGATCAGCATGAGCTGTTTTTCATCAAGGTCCTGAGATAAAACATAAAAATACAAACAAAAATTCAGTCAATACAATGAATTGTCATCAGTATAAAATCCAAATCAGCTGCAGTAATTAAAATATCAAATCAGATAAATAGTTAATTATTAACAATATAAAATTCATGTTCTAAAATTCACTTTGCAACTCCTTTGGCGAAAAGACTGCAGAGAAAGACAAAGAAAAACAAATCTGGACTAAGCATTAGAATTCATATTGGCATAAATGCCGGCATACATGTCACTCTTTTCAAAGGGAGCACATGACAGTAGAGTACTCATATCCACCCAATCTCTCACTCACACACACACTCACATACACACCCACACTCACATACACACACACACATACACATACACATACACACTCACACACACACACACACACACACATACACACACACACACTCACATACTCACACACACGCGCGCACACACACACTCACATACACACACACGCGCGCACACACACATACACACACACACACACACACACACACACACACAAAGAATAATCATAATATTAACAAGCATATAAGAGATATGATAATGTTCCCTCGCTGTCTCTCGCAGAAAAGAGGTTACAAAAAAAAAGCCCAAAGATAAATAATTTTCAATAACTAGAATAAAAACGACAGGAAAGATTTTCTGCAGCTGAGATGGTCACAACAACAAGTACATATTACAACTTACTGCTTATAATAATACACGCTTAAAATTCTGAACAGTCCGGGCATTTTGTAAAATGTCTGGTAGTGAATTTGTGCTCCTGAGAAGCGAAAGCACTTTTTAAAACATGCGAGATTTTTTTTCTTTGTTTGGTAGGCCTATTATATACTTGAGTTTGGATGGATTAAAATGAATGTCTTTTTTGTTTTCTTTCTTGGTACAGCTGGAGAAATAAACAAAGTCAAGACCACTAGAGGCGCTAATGAGAGGGAGAGAATTAATTGTCAATATTTCACGAATAAATGATGCCGCCGGACTTTAATACTCAGAATCTGCAGTGACTCAGGGTGGATACAAACAACAAAAACAAGAAGCACGCACGTTCCTCGTGACGCTATCACTCACTTACATGCCAGCAAAACAACAGGTGATTAATTTTGTGCCTAGAATAGACGAGGACTGATCTGCATGCAGCTTGAAATCACGACTCCTATTAATAACAATGGCGACTTTATTCGGTCTAATGATTGATTCAGTTTCATGTCGTGTTTAGAATGATATGATTCATTAGCACATAAAACAAATTACACGCACATTTGTAATGCCATAGTTTCAAAGACTTCTGTTGTATCTTCTATTCTATCTTCTATTTTAACAAAGAAATTGATTATTGGTACTATTTGTTGCTGAGTGTTACTATTTCAAAGCCATTACAAAATTTAATGTAGCACTTAGTTACAATGATGTCTTATCATGTTTATAAAGCTTTCTTGACAACTGCATAATAGAGTGCATAATGTGACAATTAAGTATAATTAACATACAACCACAAATGGTTTATTCTCGATATCATCAGGTTTAGTCGTCCTGAAAAATGACGTGAAACAACTTTCTATGTACTGACCAAGGACTTTTGTTAGAGTTAAATGATAAGACCATGACGCATCAATTGATCATTCTTACTCTAAGAATTGTGATAAAAATATTTTTAATAAAATGGACGGATGATTGATATGTGAAAGTAAGTTAAACACTGTTTAACTTTGTATGCTTCATTCTGTGAATATTGTCTATACGGAAGTACTTGAAGGGTATAGGCCCATAGGAAATAACTTTAAATGCATCTCCATGTTCGTTTGACACTAACTTGTGTTCCTGTTCTCTCTGTTGTTACTTTAAAAAATAGAGAATAGTATATTTGTAGCATGTTCTCATTGTGGCATGTATATCGAAGTTTGTTTCTTAGCCACAGTTGATGTATTTTAATGTTGGGATAGACATACTAATGAATTCTTACATAAGAACATAATTGATTATTTAATTAATTTCCTTTTGTTTACATTTGTCTTTGTGTTGTGTTGAAACCGATCACTCAAAGTAAGTTTTGGGAGGTTATACTTGTGAACACGCAAGAGTATATCTTGTCAGTTTATAGGTAGTTCAAATCCTCCACAGATTATCCTTGCCTCGGAGTTCTTCGGTGTCCGATCGCTTTACTCAGACATTGCAGAATGTTGTGGGAATAAAGATTTCACTTTCCGAGAAACACGCGAAGAAACAGGAAAGGGGGCGTGTACTGTTTGTCGTTTGTTTACATGCCACGCGATGAGTAATACGAGTGATGGGCAGACTAGCTTGAGGCGAGGGCATCAGAGCACAGCAGAGGCTCTGTGTGTCCACTGTGTGTGTCTGCTGTGTGTGTAGCTAGCAGCACGTTGCATTGTGCTGACCCCACTTTATGTCAAGAGGGCGAACCCTTCGCTCCATTCCAGCAGCAGAGACGTACAGTATTACGTACAAACTACGTGTACGTTACGTACGTACGCATTCGCATGGCATGAACAGGAAAGAAGAGTGGACTGAATTCCCCCTTCGCCATCGGAAATCTACTCAATAACGTGTTCTGTTCAGTAGTTAGTGGAAGTAGACATCAAGATGAAGCCGAAGATCAAATTCGAAGACTGTCTTCGAGATTCTCCCAAATTCAGGTAATTTTCTCTTTATTTCTGCACTCTTCGACAGATATCTTGTCTCCCCTTATTGAGCTCAGTTCAGTGGCAATGCATTGTCGGTGTTGTGATCCCGTGACGGACGGGTCGGATCAGGCGTTGTCTACGCCAGCGCCGCCCGCTGCGAGTTGAGAGCGGGGTGCTCGTGCACTGTTCAGTGCAAGCCGCGCGTGCAACCCATTATTTTCGCCAGGGAGTCAAAGCAGATAAACAGCAATGTGTAGAAGATTAGACTAGACTTCCGTTCAAAATTAGTGCCAGCAGAAAGGAAGTGGCCAAAACCTACATTAAGGGACTGAGGAAGGAATATTTGGGCAGCAAAAAAAAAAAAAAAGCTTATTGAAGGCAAATTCTCATTTTTTTCAAGAAGAGCTTTGATTATAATTTGGACTGGAGTCACCTTCCCCCAAATCCTGGAGGCTGGACTCTTCCTGGAGAGTAAAATCAAAAATATACCACACACACAAGTGTGGATGTCGAGAATCTATTTTTTCAAGGAGGTTGCTTTGCTCGCCCCGAGAACCATGCATCCTCTGTGGGCTCGTAGTCCTATGTTGTTTCTATATCCTTTTTTAAGGACCTCAATTTTGACGAGCACCCATGCAAATATTGTAAATTTTTGTTTTTGATAAAGATTAGGCCAAATTGGGGCTTATGTCACCACTCGGCACTCAAGTCGCGTGTACATCTTCACTTTGTGCAAAGAAGCTTAAAAATGCCAATGGAGATGGGAGGTTGTCACTAGCACCAGCGCTGCAGCAGTGAAAAAATACAAATGTAAATGGCAATGAATGGAGTATGAAATGAGTGGTTCACGACAAGAAATCACGATAATGCCAAAGTTTCTAACCTTGGGTTGTACACGTGTAATAATAGACCAACTCAGGGTGCTTGTACACGTGTAATAATAGACCAACTCAGGGTGCTTGTTTATTGTGGGAATCCACATGTTACAAACTTCTAATGTTTACAAGTAATGCTCATGTTGCAAACAAATATGTTGCACAGTATCTTGCTGGAGGTTTAATAGAATGACGAATGAAGAGCTAGAGCTAGCTTTTTGTTTGACGGGGAAGAGATGTGTTGCCATGCTGTGATGCATGCATGACCAAGTCGAGAAGACCGGCAATAGAAATGTGTGCAATTCTTTGTGGTACACTGTGTTTAAAGAGAGCCGCAGGTGTTGTATTCAATAATGAATGCTTCTTTTGCACATGTGGTAGAGATGTTAATAGCAAGGTAGTACGGTACCGTTTTCAATTTGTGAAAAGAGTTTCTTTGGTATGAACTTCCTCTGAATCTACCCCCCCCCCAAAAAAAAAAAAAAACAACAACAACAACAACAAACAAACAAACAAAAAAAAAACAAAGAAAAGAAAAACAAAACAAAAACATACAGGAACAAAAACAAAAGCAAAACAAAGCCCCAACAAGAAACCACCAACAACAGCAGCAACAACAACAATAACAAAAGCTAACCATACAATACATAATGTGTATGCATGTGATATGTACAGTGTATTTCAAATTATTATTATTCGTGTGTGTGTGTTTGTGTAAATTTCTCGTACTTTAAAACAAGGTTGGAAATGCCAAGGAGAAGCTGTAATTTGTCTTCCTTTTGCCCTTTGCCATTTCCTATTAAATGCTAATCAAAACTGCAATGCGTGGGACAGACAGCGAGGATTTCACATCGTGAACACTCAATCAAAAAAAAAAGAAAAAAAAAGAAGAAAAATGTAGATCCTAGATGTAAAAAGTTGATCTCTAATGCAGGATAGTGTACGGTACATGTTTTGTTTGATGTTGTACCACAAATATCTGTGCTGCAGTGTAAGGGCTGCTGCTGGGATTAGAATAACTGATGTAGGGGAAAGTTTTGGTAAAAGGCTAGTTGAGCCCTTTGGTGTTCATCATTTTGACTGCAGACTTGCAAAAGTCTCCTGGATTGCTTGATGTATCCACCTGATTCTTGAATTGTCATACATCGTATGACAAAAGAAGGTTACTTGGCAACTTCAAAGAAGAAGTCTGAAATATATTTAGCATATTTCATGAATTTAACAAGTTCATGTTAGAAACATCACTACCAGTCTTTCTCCAATGATATGCTGTGCATGTAAGAAGAAGAACATGATTTTATTTTGTTGTGTATTTTGTATGAAAGCCTACGTTTTTCTCTACTATTCTTAAAGGCTCACAGGATTATAGTGCTCATGGGTATTCGTGCAGAATGAGCTACAAGTATAAACCCAGCAAGTGCCAAGCTAAACAGTGCAGCCCTGTTGGTATGCCAACAGTTCCCAAATTGTACATCTAATCACGTATTATCTGGGGAAATGGTGGTTCTGCTTAGACCTTTTAACCCAGCTGAGTGACCACATACAATCATACTTGTAATGCAGGAATTGGAGATTACTGTCTGGCAGCTCGTCTCTTATACCACACAAAAGGAAGTAACCTTTCCTTTTCTTCCCTTACCAATTCTAATCATCTGACACCCCCCCCCCCCCCACCTTCAGACCACAATCATGGTTTCCTCATGTGCATCCTTCCTGTATTTATCTGTACATGTACATGTAGTAGGAGGGAATAGAAAAGTTTGTAGGGTACATACAATGTATAATTTTATCTCTTGAATTACAAATGTAATACAGTCCTGAGAATGTAGGCATACATTGTACAATGTCTCGGATGTGAAATGCATGTTACATCAAAATCAGCTTGCCCTCAATGTTCTTTCAGCTTTCATGATTCCTGGGTGAGATGTTGGCTCAGTGCATTTTTTTTTTTTTTTTTTGGTATCAATTCATTATACAATTAAGCATGTATGTAAATGTTCTCCAATAAAATGTAGTTTGTGTGTTTGTGTGACTTTCTACATTTGGTACATACCTTGTATGAGATAAGTTGACCATCATGAACTCATAGTTGCTGGCATTTTCACTATTCCGCTGCTAGATCCTTTTACAGTACAGGCCTACAATGTACAGAAAGCTTGTTGTGGTTTAATTCTTCACAACTTGAACAAGCCTTAGCTTCACATGAGTTCATGTGGTTACTCCTTGTGTTTAATTTAGTAATTTACTCAAACCTGTAATCTGAATTGTGCTTGATATTGATACTATTCTACATGTACTTGATATGCCAAATATTTCTTGAGGTTTTTATTTTTGCGAATTTCACTAGTCAGGTGCTATTTATTTAAAGACATGCGAAAATATTGACTCTGATCCAAACATGAATGTGATGATGTGCATGCATGCAGTTCTCCATTCAGTACTGTGCTCCATGATTGTGAATTTCACCACTCACAAAATTACTGGGAAGTCTCAAATTGCAAAAAAAAAAAAAAAAAAACCCAAAACAAAACAAAACAAAAAACACTCGCCTAATATGGTCAACAGTATACTGTACATATATACCGTGATTCTGTGTAGAAAAGACAAATATAAAATTATAGTATTATCGAAATCTATTCTAAAAGTACCAAGTACATGGTAAACTGGGGTGTAGTTTTTGACTGAGCTACCAAGTGAAACCAAGGCATTGTGTATTAAACTTCTTCTTTGTTTAGCCTGTATGACAAGACACTTGCCCAGTCAGGGGACTTCTTTTTTATCATTGTAGAATGCCCCGGGATTGCTCAAGATCATTCGGGAATCCCCAATCATTTAGAGGGGAAATAATTTGGGTCTTTTACACCGGCAGGGAAAATTGACATTGTTATGAAAAGAAACCGATATAAAGACATAGTAAGAAGTTGCAAAGCAGTCAGCGGTGTACCAAACATTTGAAAGACCACACCATGTACAATTGTACACTGTACAATTGTAAAGCGTATGATACACTACTGCACGGGTGTACAAGAGTGCAACTTTCTGAGTTTTTTTGTTTGTTTGTTGTTTGTTTTTCTGCACAGAGTTTGCTGTCATGATTTGCAGCTCTTGAGATCCTGCACCACAGAAAACCTGTTATCTTTGTACCATTATGCTTTTGACACCTACACTGTACATGTACAGCTACAATGTACAGTTGATGGGCAGCTTACTACAATTTGAACACTATACCTGCATTGCCTTCTTTTGTATCTATTGGCAAGTGACTTCCGGCATTGAGCAAACATGCCTTTGTCCTTTTTACTACCTCATTATTCATTTGTACCTACGCTGTACACAAATGAGTATGGAACAAAGAGAAATATTAAAAACAATGTACGCGTATGCAGGGTAGTACTGATTTGTCACCTTATATACACAAAAGTACAATGTAGTACAGTGGAAACTCGATATAACGAGATGGTCGGGACCGAGTCATTTTCCTCGTTATAGCCGATATCTCGTTATATCAGTTGGCATAAAAGAAGGCATAACATAAAGACATTAATTTGCACATGTGGGACTACCCATCATATTTCAATTAATACTGATAAGTTGATATTGTGTGTGAGGAAATTACTCACCATTATGGGTAAGAAGATGTTTTTCGCCAAGAAAATCCAATATCAAGAATGTGTTTCTTGTTAATTCCTGATGTTGGAATTTGTAAATTTATATAGCTTGCGATTGTATCAAGATCTTCTGTGGATTGGTATGTGGTTATCGTATGGGTGTGTGTTGTGTGGAAAGCTTGAATATGGTCTGCACAATGCTGTGTGTGTATGTGACACATTCTGTATGTACATTATGACTGCGTGTGTGTGAAGATGGGGAATTCCCTACGTAGAAGGCCAATCACAGCATCAGATTGCCTCACACCTGCTAAACGTCATGATGATGTCATGTATACATATGGCCGTCCCACCACATTTTCTGCATGTATCAGTGTGCGCGCACACACACACTTACACGTACAACATGCAGTGCTAGCTGGAGTGCTCTGAAGAAAATGATTATGTGTGTACAAGACAGTTTTTGGCGCATCAAGCTTTACAATCTCGGAAGATGATAGCACAGGCGAAGTAAAGCATTACCGAAGGCATTTTGCTTTACCTCGCTATAGCAGGTTTGATTGACTATGTTTTTCTTTGTTTGGAAGTCACAAAATTTATCTCGTTATAGCAGTTATTTCGTTATAGCCGATCTCGCTATAAGAGTAGCATTTTACATAGACTTGTGTGGAAGGAAATTTGGAACCGGGAAAATTTCCTCGTTATAACCGATATCTTGTTATAGCAGTGTTCGTTATACAGAGTTTCCCCTGTACCTATACATTGAATGTGTATAATGTACTATTCTGCCCTACTTTGGCAAAAGGAAGCAAGTGATAAAAGTGACATTTCTCGTAAAAGAGCAAAATGTGTCTGTCATTTACACTGACGTCAATGGACTATCATGATGTCTTATCTACAATTTGTAACATATTATATCTCTGCATGAAATTTGGCCTGGAAGAAGCGCTCATTATGTGAATTATGAAAACATCAATAACTCAAATTCAGATGGTATGTCACTTGCTTCCTTTTGCCAAAGTAGGGCAGTATTGTATAATGTACATGTACAACTTCTCCTCCAAGGTAAAGTTGTGCTCTGTTCTTGCTGTCATGAGTATTTTAGTTTACTATGAAATATTGCTGCACTGACTGTATGTATGGCAACACCCTGAATATCACAGTTGGTGCTACAAGAATGCTTTAAAATATTACTGGACTGACTGTAAGTATGGGAACACCCTGGATGTCGTAGTCCATGTAACAATGGGATACAATACCTACACCGCAACCATTGACTAGAGTTCCATTCACATAGAACACAACAAAGGTTGTGGTTTGCATTGCTTTATTTATGGACGCTTTATTAGTCACCGCTACAGTGTGAGTCAACCCTCTATTCTTCCCCCACCCCCCTTCGCTTTATGATAAAGACCTTTCTTGCAATTCTGCCAGATTCACTTTTAGTGGACCTTCGTAACTGAGGCATGAAAAATTAATGAAGTGAGTGAAACTGTAATCCACAACCTTTTCTCCCCTTCATCTGCAATACTTCTCTTTTTTGTGTGTGTGGAATAAAAGAAGATTGACATGCACAGTCATATCAGTACGTACTGTAGGTTGTACAGCTGCAATCATGAAAGTATGTATTTAGACAAAAAGAAGAGGAGGAAAGCTCAGTTGCTCAAACAGCGAACCTTACTATGGTGGGATATATAATAGTTCATCAGTTGTAATACAGAGTAGGGATGGCAGTGTCAAAGTCTTTGCAAGCGATTCAAAGCTACATGTACACTGTATACATTGTACATACGGTATGTCATATATATAGCGAGTCTAAATTTTCGCGAATCGGGACGTCCCAATGATTTTGCGAGTGGTTAAATTCGCGATCGTGGAGTACTGTACTGAACGGAGAAATGTATACGTGTGCGTCACATGATCATATCGGGATCAGATTCATTATTTTTCTTGTCTTTAATTTCATGAATAGCACCTGACTCGCGAAATTCGGGAAAATAAAAACCTCGTGAAATATTCGGCGTATACAGTACTCCATATGAGTCTATAAAGATGCAGTGAATATGTGTGTACAAATTGCAGTGTGTGTGTGTTCTCACAAATAGCTTCAGTCAAGGGTATTGTACCATACATTTCACACCAGGCATATGCCCATTCTGCATACTAATACCGAGGACCTGTATGTACATGATGTAGGTGAAAAGTTTGCACACTACATCATAGAAGGGGAAATTTGAAAATTTTTGTAACACATATCATCGATTGTGGTGTATGCACAGGTGTACTGCATGTACACTACATGAAACCTGATTTTTTGTACTTTATGACTCAACTGAATTTAGGTATTTTTATGCCTCCGCCACGAAGTGGTGCCGGAGGCATTATGTTTTCGGGTTGTCCGTCCGTCCGTCTGTCCGTCCTTCCGTCCGTCCGTCCATCCGTCCTTCCGTCTGTCCGTCCGTCCGTCCGTAATGAATTTTGTGGACAAGGTAACTATCAAAACCTGTTGAGGTATCCTAATGAAACTTAGCATGTATGTGTATTAGGGGGTGAAGTTGTGCCTACCATTTTTTGGGTGCACGTGCTCAAGGTCAAAGGTCAAAAGGTCAAGGTCAAATACATAAAATTTCACTATTTCCACCATATCTATGCAATGCCTGAAGATATTTTCTTGAAACTTAGTGTATACATGTATTACCCAGTTTAGATTCTCTGGTGAAAGTTTGGGTCATGAGGTCAAAGGTCAACGGTCAAAAGGTCGAGTAAAAGTATTGAAACTTCTTTTTTTTCTCTGTAAATATGGAAATTGTTCAAGGTATCTTCATGGAACATAGTATATGTACATGTACTGACTGGCAGTGATTATCTAGAGAATGTAGGGTTCATGGGGTCAAAGGTCAGGGGTCAAAGGTCAAGTGCAACACTTCAAAATTTTACTATTTCCCTCATGTTCATGCAATGCCAGCAGGATTATTATTTTTTTTTACACTTGGTGTATGCATGTGTAATCTAATAGAAATTCTCTGGAGAGTTTTTTTTTTCTTTTTCTTTTTTTTTTTTTGCCTCAAAGGTCAAAAGGTCAAAGATCAAGTGAAAGTGCTGAACTAACTTTTTCCTCCATATCTCGGAAGTGGCTTAATTTATCGTGGAACTTACTGCATATTTATGCATGTTCTACCTGAACGTGATTATCTTATGAATTTTAGGGTCAAAGGCCAGATGAACATGGTAACAATTTACTATTCAGTACAGAAATTGCACTTTTTCTCCATACCGGTACCATGAAAATTACTGAATGCATAAATGTATGAATGGGTCAAAGTCAAGTTAAAGTCCTTAAATCCCCAAATACATGCTCTCCTATTCATCCAATTAAACCAAGGTAAAGGAAGGTGAACATTCAACACATTTGTGACAAACTTGTCATTTCATTATTTTGCCAGTTTTGTAAAAATGTAATCACACATTGTCCACATGTACTATCTAGACCTATTAGGAGAATCATGCATTATGGCGGAGGCATATCAGTCGCCATAGCGACATTTCTAGTTTAAAATGTTTTTCAAATTCAGTTCCTCAATTTATTGGAAAAAGAAAGTTTTTTTTTTTTTTTTCAGAGACAAATAATAGAAAGTATGCCCGTTTACTTTGAGTGAACGATCATATCTCCAGTTGAGGCACCAATATGAGTGTGTTTGTACTTGCGTATGGTACAAGGGTCTGAGAATTACAGTGAGGTAATTTATGTCATCACTTCAGCTGTCACTCACTGGCCTGCACTCAAATTTTCACTCCCTGACACATGTTCCCTTTTTAATAAAAAAAAACAAATCAGGAATACAAATTTGTATCTTCTGTCGGAGCACATTACTGTGTGATAATTGAGCATTGATCACATTGAAAGGTAAAGCAGACTGAAATTCCTAAATCTTGTCACAAAAATACAACATTTTCATGTATTTTTACAAGAACTTTGTGCAATATGAATTAATTACATCATCACCATGTCTAATTTGCATATTTGCATGGATTGCGATCAATATCTCTGTTCTGTGAAATGCGAGAAACTTTAAATGAAATGTTCTTCGTTTCATATCTGAATAATGACTTGGACACTTCATCAATGTAGTGCTCACTCTGTTTGTTCAAGTTTGTGCTGTTAGTTTTAATCCAGACTGTTGACTGCAACATATGGAAATGGCACCATGCACTTTGAATATGGGGCACAGGAACAACCAACCGTCTCATGATATCCTTCCTCTTTGCATACATACTTATTTGTAGGTAGTTTTTAAAGGTTCTGAAGCTAAAGCTGTCTGCCGGTAGTGCTTGTGCACTTTTTTTCAATGGTCTACTTGAGGGATCCAGTGCAGAAGGCTACTGGATCTGTAACCAAGGAGGTACTAGTACCTCCTTGCTGTAACTACACATTTTGTGCAGAGCTTTACAGATGTACAATTATGTACATTGTACAGGGTGTACACTACAAAGCACTTCACATAGTAGATGATAAAAAAGTTACTTTTTTGGCAGTATGTCATAATTTACCATGTTCTTTGCTAAAAGGAAGTCACTGCAAGTTTCATTGAAAATATCATTTTTCACAAACTGGATGTGGGTGCATAATACAACGTATACTGTCTATAGATTGCTTTTTTTTTGTCCTTAAAGTATGCCTTTTTAGCCTTGCTCTGGATATATTGCAATGCTGCTTTGTAAGGGTGGCATCTCTGACTTGAGTACCAGGGGTATACAATGTTAACATTTTAAACTGTTGGTTTGTATGATGATTTTTGTGTCCTCTGATCCCAGAAGCAAACTTAAAATGTAAATGCAATGCCACACCATGGTCAAATTAACTTGAGAAAATACTGAATGAAGTAAAATCAAAGATTAAGGAAGGCAGAAATTCTATCCAAATTGAAACATAAATTGTCAAAGAAGATGGAAATGTGTGCAGAGTTTCTCATTAATAGTATAGAGGATGTTACTGGGTAATCATTGTGGTGAGTGGATGAAAGAAAATCAAGGCAGTCAACTTGACTTTCTTTCAAAGTTTCTCATGCTTGACCAAGACATTGACATTTCATTGTACCTACACATGTGTATCCTTCAAGCACTAATGCAAATTAGTACAACTGATGGTGTCATCACCTTTTGATACATGTAGGCTTACAGCATGTATTTTAAGTATTTAAAAAATACAGTACATAAAGTTTACACCACTTTCCCACTTGAAAGTCACCATTTAGATGTTCTTAAAGTTAGAACAACATGACTGTAATTTGATGCAAAGAGTACAACTCAGCCTGCTTGATTTGTGTACAGATCAATTATCAGTGATCCCATTCTTCAGTTTGTATGGTCTACAAATGTACAACATCAGACTTGCAAAGTGATTTCATGCCATCAAAGTTGACATAAACGTATGGAGTGGATTTTATTGGTCGAAAGCAAGACCTGAAACCTTGTTCCTGCATACCAAAAAATAGATATCACTTACACGCTGTATGGAGCATTCGTGGAACTTTCCAGTTTTGGTTCCTGTAATCTATCTTCAATTTTAGTGCAGATAGCAACTTGATACACAACATTGTGCATTCAGATTCTAACACCAAGCTTTTTTTATGAACTCTCTTCAAGTATGTTTGAAATGTAAATATGTGCTGTCAGTTCTAAGACAATATATTGGTTGATACTGTGCTGTGGTACATTTATCGTCTCAGAGGCATGTACAAAACTGTACAGTGTATGTACATGTATAGTGTAGGCCTTTGTTAACATAACAGTTTAAATCCTTGTGGCTTGGGATGACAACATCTCACACATGATGAGGATGCCACGCTTGGTGCAGCTTGATAAATGGTTCTGGCATCAGCTTTATATCATGTCGAGACTGCGCTGGCACTCCAACAAATATTATCTGCTTTAAAGGGATACTTTCTTCTCTCTCCTTATTTTTTAATGATAAAGTACATGTTGTCTTGCCTTGCTGCTGTAATATTTTTTTAAACTGGAATGTTCTCCATGCCTTCTGGAGGAGCTACACTTGTATACATGTACATGTCTGTAGATCAAATTCTCTAGCAATATCCTAGAAATATTACAGTAATTTTTATGCAGTGCTCTTTATATTTCATGTAGATGTTGTTCTACTTTCTCACTATGACATCACAAATTGTGGTGCAGTAGGTTTCTCACCTAAAGAGGGCATCACATGGAATTAGTACAAGATTCTAAAACTTGCACAATAACACTTTGAATTAGATGCTTCATTTAATACAAAATGTACTTTTGTATCTTTCTGCTTGCACTTTAGGAACATCCATGATAGGTCTTACGAAACTTTCCGTTGAATATCATTGAGAATTACGTGTTTTGTACGTAAGTTTCTGGGATGAACACTGCACTAGGGCTTTCTATAGCTCAGTTGGTAGAGCACAGAGCTAGCATCCGGAGGTCACTGGTTCAAATCCTGATGGCATCCCATTATCTTCGCTCATTGTTCCAATATAAATGAATATTAAACATCACAAAGTAACCACAATCAGGTATATGCTCTGAGATGGCTATACTTTGTGTGTACCTTTTGAGGTAATATTTTTGCACTTTCGTTTGCTACGTAATTTGAATCGTGCTATCACAATGTTATAATAATTCAATCATTTCTTATATGTCTGCATATTATATGCATACAATGTCTCTATTTTAGAGCAAAAATCAAAAGTTTCTGCAGTTTGTCCTACCTTTAAGATTTCTTTCTCAGGGATCTCCTCATTGGTTGTTGTTTTTGTTTATAAAGGAATGTGTTATCTAAACAGATGCACACACTCATAATACATTTTACACAAAGGAAACATACTGTAAAACACAGTATTTTCGCGGCATGAAATTTTTGCGAGTTGCCTCTAACATGCAATGCATTAGTGTAGACAAGAACTTTCACGTGCATTTTGATTTTTAATAGCGAATCTTGCCTCGTGAAATTTGTGAAATTAGAATGCACACGAATATTCTTCATTTTTAATACAGTACATTGTTCAGAGCAGGAACAGTATCGACATTAAAATCATAGAGATCTAAAAAGGGTGTGCCATGCTTGAAGTCATATCCAAAGGGTACAAGCTGTACGTATGTATGCAATGCATCTAAAAATCCCTCCAGTGTATACATTAACACTAAAAACTAACAGTAGCGTGGAAACACTTAAAGTCAGTAGTCATTGATTTGAAACAGCTGTATACACTATCATCTCACTCTAAAAAAACAATTTAGTGCCCAAGCTATTTTGACCCTTCCAGGCCCAAGGGGGGGGGGGGGGGGGGGGGGGGGGGGTGCTACATTGAACCCCCTGTATAAACTTATAAACTTGTTTATTATTTCATCTATCACTGTCATATTTGGCACATGGGTAGAGCAACTTTTAATACTCTACATACTCAAGATTTTAACTTTCTCAAGGTTACCCATTGAGGGCACTATTCACCCAAATATAAAGAAATACATAGGAAATATGATAAAATTATGGTTTTTCTTTATAAATATTTCTGTATCCCCAGTATTGTCTTTATTTTAGACCAATCATTTTCATAGGTGCCCTTTTTATATGCAGGTTTAAGAGGCTACAGTACTACAGTATGTCCATTCTTTCCATTTTTAGAACACATCAGTGCCAGATAAACCGTGTGTTCAAATGAAGAAAACAAAACAAAACAAAAACAAAAACAAAAAAGCACAAGAAGATAAAGGAGAACAGGAAGTCCGTGGAATTCCAGTACTTGGGCCGAAAGCTGGAGATGGCTGGGACTTCCCGCCACAAGCACAAACATATGACGTGCCCCCTCGGGAAGCCTGGCCCATCTGTCAGCAGCGAGGACAGCAATGGGCACGCGAGTATTTCCAGAATGACGAGAATTTCGATCCCATGGCTGCCGGTCCCTAGCGCACACAGTCACCCTCTGTTACCGTCGTAAAAAAATTGTCTCAGCGATGATTACGAATGTGTCCCTGTGACGTCAATGAACTGTACAATATTGTATACTGCGATAATGATAATATTTTAAAGGTCTGTATTAACAGTGTTGGGATGGGGGGGGGGGGGGGGTAGACAAGGAAACAAAGTTGCACAACCAAAGGATTTTATCAATTAGAAGATGCATAAACAGAATTCCGTTATGCAATAGCTGTATACCATTTTGAAAGTTTAGGAAGTTTAATTACCAACCTCCATGAATCTAAACCAGTATTTTGATGTTCTTAAATTTCCTGCAAGGAAAAAAAGAGTCAAAGCGCAGATGTACGTACAATAGATCCTGTTACTTGCACACTAAGAAATGAAAAAGAAAACGTCTGGCCGTCACTTAGCAGCCTCTTCAGATCAAGTGGCAGTCTTCGTGAAAAAAGAAAAGCAGAGGAATTGAAACAATGAATCAGTGCAAGTTTTGAGAGAAAATACGATAGAAAGTGCGTCAATAACATTGGATGTGAATACCTGTACTTTATAAGCAATCATATGGCTCATCAGCATCTTCTGCCAGGCTTTTAACAAGATCTTGATATTGTTATATTTACAAGTACTTGTATGCTGAGATGCAAAGAAGGTCTTTTTCCCATGCTTTGCCTTTGGATAAATGTTTCTCTTGTATTCATTTCATACAATTTTTCTGTCCATGCTGATTGAATGATTTGATTTGAATGCAACATATGCTGCCAAAAACAGCTCTTCTTCATGACAACAAATTATATAAAGATATACATTATATATCATGTTAAAGGGGTTGACAGTGACAAGATCAATTATCTCGATACTCAGATAACGTAACACTGTTTGGAATGGAGAGCCAAATGCAATTGGATGCATATAACTGGCTGAGAGGGTTGAGAGTAAAATCTATTCTTTCCCATAAAAACTGAGGTTAAGTTGAGAGTACATATTTGCTTTTCATTGACAGCGGGATCACTTTCAATGTTGCGTAGACTTACTTTGTCATGATATTACTTCAGTGTTCTGAAAAAGTGTTCTACATTGGCACTTTAATGTGATTTGGAAAGGTTTCATTCACATTATGATACACCATGTCTAACTTTGTGAGATAATTATGCGTGGGTGATAATTAATTCTGACTATTAAAATGGATTCTTGTTGTGATACACTCGGGCTGCTTTCATTTTCATGTGAGTAGTCACTTGGCAGATTTTAATGAGATGATTGATAAATACCTGGGTAGTATGTTTTCATAAATTGGTCTGTGGAAGCAACAATTAATGATGTGTGTGATTAATGCTGGAAGGAAGCAGGTAAAGTGTGAATCTCTCTCTCTCTCTCTCTTACAGCACTTCCCATATTGATAAAGAGTTTGATCGCAAAACGAGTTAAGTGCTAATCTTGAAATTTTAAAGTAAGTCCATCATCAGATAGAGTAAAATAGAACCTTTCCAGTGATACTGTACTGTGTCTCACCTGTTGAATAAGATACTGTACTGTGTCTCACTTGTTGAATAACAAGGAATATTTTCAAAATTGTGATTAAAAGCATCCCATTTTCCCATTATTTCTGTATTTATTAGCAGCTTTAACAGAACACTTGTACATGTGTATAAAGTGGAGTTACTTCATTTTACAATCAAACACTTCATGTGTTTTCTGCCATTGAATCTACTGTCTGACCAATTGAAGGCAGACATAGGACAGTGCAGTTCAAATGGTAACGGTTTTTGTAGTCTGTCCACCATCACTCATACATTTTGTACATCCTGTGACTGAACATTGTCTGTTACAAATGCTGAATTTACGACCAAACCGTGGTTCCAGATACACTTGAGAGCTCTTTATGTTGTGAAGCTACAGTACAATGTTTTGTGCTGTGGACAAAAGTACAGATGCACATACATGTACAAAGGTCACAAAAAACAGGTATTAAATATGAAAGTCCCTTCCATTTTGTTTGTCTTGTCCAGAATTGTGTGCGTGCCAAATGTACAGGAGGAAAGTATAGGGTAGATACTCTGTATCTTGTGTTTGATATGAACCAGCAGTGGAGCCTACAAAATTGTGTGTAATGAGTCTGGCCGTGCAATCTGCTACAGACACTGATATCTCCCATTGCTCAAGATTGCTTCAGTCACAGTGATAGGCTCACAAGGTCACCAGTGGGATAGGAGTATATTGTATTAAGCAGCAGTGAAAACCTGTATCCATCAATTGTCAATGTAAACGATGTGTCCCAGTTTTCATCCGATAAGATTCGACTCAGTAGCCCTACATACACTGTACTTTAAGTACAATTCCATATCATGTTCCAGTGGGCTTTTGATATAAAAAGTGAGTAAAAAAAAAAATCAGATGACCAGAACAGTTTGATTTGAATTGATTTGTTATGGCATCTTCTGTAAAATCAGGAATATTCGCGGCATGAAACTTTCGTGAATGGCCACAGGTATTCAATGCATTTTGTAGACAAGAACTTTCGAGTGCATTTTACTCTGAATCTTTGCAAATTTGCAAAAGTTCTTGTAAGTACTCTTAGCAACATCAATTTCTTACTGGGGAAGAGAGGTTGCAGTTACTATATTTCCCCAAAAAGTGATTCCGATAATACTTGTGTACAAACCAGAGATTATCAGGGAAACAGCAAAAAGAATAATCTCTGTCATTACTTCAGGCTTCAGGGCAACATCCACTTTAATAAAAAACAAAAGTTAAGCTGTTCCAGACTAAGTCCAGAATCATTGCACATTCATTTTCGTAACCTGTCGAAGATGATTGACACATTCATTATGGACCCCTCAGGATAACTCCTGCTGTAATGATAATGATAATGAATAACATTTATATAGCGCTTAATACTGATGTTTCTAAGCGCATTCATCCGGAAAAAAAAAAGAAGTATGACATTAAAATAAAATACAGCATTATGTAAATATACAAATTATGATATAACATGCAACAGCAAAACAACATAATTAAAGTTGAGTAAACAGATAAGTTTTCAACGATGACTTGAACTTATCAACGTTATCAGCATTACGAATATGGAGAGGAAGTTTATTCCAGAGAGACGGGGAAATAACAGAAAAAGCCCTATCACCATAGCGGGTGCAGGTACGGGGACCATGTGATAGTTGGAGAGTGGAGGAAGAACGAAGAGAACGGGTTGAAGTGGAGGAGCGGAAAGAAATTAAGTCTTTGAGGTAAGATGGAGCAAGATTATTACATATCTTGTAAACGATAAGGAGGATTTTGAAGGTGATACGTTGATGTATGGGGAGCCAGTGGAGGGATTGGAGAACAGGAGTAATGTGGTCAGATCTTTTTGTAAGGGTTACAAGCCTAGCAGCTGTGTTTTGAATTCTTTGAAGTGGTGCAATACTAGAAGCAGGGAGACCAACAAGCAGGGAATTGCAGTAGTCAAGGTGGGAAGAAACAAATGCGTGGATGAGACGTTCAGTGGAAGACTGATCCAATAACTTACGGATTTTACCAATTTTACAGATACCCCAAGCAGCAGAACGACATGAGTTCTTAATGTGTTGTTGAAAATTCAGGTGCTTATCTACAATAACTCCGAGATCTCTGACGGACTGAGAGGTGGGTATAGTACTGTCTTCGAGGGAAAATTCTGTGAGAGAACCACCTCGCCTAAACTGAGAATGAACATATAAAAATTCTGATTTAACACAATTCAATGAATGTAATGAAACTGTAATGAAACTGAAAGTGCAATTTTCATCCCATGTTTAAATTGGCCTCCGTCTTTTAAATGTGCCCAGGCCTAGGCACTTACAACTTGTCAAAGCCATTTTCATTTCCCAAATTTGACCTGATTGCAAACTTTAGCAAGCTCACTGATCAGGTGTAGCAAGCTCACTGATCAGGTGTAGCAAGCTCACTGATCAGGTGTGGCAAGCTCACTGATCAAGTATAACAAGCTCACTATTAATGAGGTGTAGCAAGCTCACTGATCAGGTGTAGCAATGTACATTTATTAGTCCATCAGGGAGATCATGGTGCCAGTAGTGACACAGTAAAGGATTCTGGAGATATAAAGGTAAACTTCTTTTCATTGACAGTTATGATTTGCCACTAATAAATTATTGCTTTCCATACATCTGCTCCAGTCAGCCAGAAAGCACAGTAAAGGTTTAATGAATGGAATACGAGACCAAATTGCTTACAGCAAACAAACTTGACCATGGTGTGGGATGGTTTGAAAATTGTTTTTAAAACCTTTATCACCACTAGCAGCATTGTTTCTTGTACATTATTGGATATTGTATTACACTTGAGTAATACAGAGAGGAGCTTTCGAATACTTTTACATGGTATTGTAACAGTATGTATAGACAGGTACTGTATACAGGATAGGCCTACAAAATGTAATTGTACATATGTGCATAACAGGGAGGGCCACAGGCCTACCATGTAAAATTTGATGGATGGTCTAAAATTTCCTCATGAAACATGATGCCACTTATTAATTCCTACGTATATTAAACTGAACCAAAACAAAGCAAATTTTTATAGCTTGATATTTGTGTGCAGTTTTATAGTCTAGTGCCTACTTGATACTGTAATAATATACACAGCAATACAAACATAAAATGAAATGCATTAATTTCATGAGCAGCACAATAATATTATTCTTCAGGGTTGAACATTAACAGTCTAGTATTAATGCGCACCAATGCAGATATCTGTAGTATTGATGGTCATTTCGTCACAAAATTCTGTGTACATTGTAGTTTAGTCATTTTCCGTGCAGTTTAAAAAGAAAAATATGAAGTTTCGTTATGTGTGACACAACCGTGTTTCCATTCTATTAAAGGTACAGGGAAGTGGTTTTCTATCCAAAGTCAGCTGTCTCTGATACTGTGGAATGTGTGACAGCAGAGACTCCAACTCTCCCGTTTTCGACGGGAGATCTCCCGCCGAAAGTCCATTTTTGCAAAATCTCCCGTTCTCCCGCTTGAGATTTGATTTCTCCCGCCCTGGCTCTGTGTCTCCCGGTGGAAAGGATTTCTTACTTATTGCTATCGTATGTTGAAAAAATAAGCCTTAGATAGTACCAGAGAACATCTAGAACCCTAGGAATTTTGCGCTTCGCACACATCAACTTGGAGTCTCCCATTTGCTAGGGGTTTCGGGCGGGAGAATCTCCAGATCAGAAGGTGATTGGGGTTGGAGTCTCTGTGACAGGAAGCTGGGGGGGGGGGGGAGCGATGAATTCATTAGACACGGGATTCGCAGGTTTGCAGCAGATGGCTCTAAGAGCAGTGAAAACAGAAGAAATTGATTCGCTTTCACTGTAATTCATGGTCGACAGTCATCACTCTATGTAGGCAGTGACCTTGAACTGTCTGAATGGTTAGCCCACAATGGCTAACATGCATTGTAAACTGCAATTAACAGGCGAGATTTGCTTGGCAAGCTTGCAGAACATGAATGTGTGCATTCTCTTTCTAAAATAAAAGGCATTTCCTGCCCATGCAAAATGCAAGAGTTCATGCCAAGATTTATTGAATCTGTGCATTTTAATACACTTGTAACTTTCATCCAGCCCAAATTACATACAAACGTGTGTACGATATTCAATGTGAAGTTATACAAAATTGAAGCATAATGATATTCAAGTGTACATTGTAATCACTCATAGTCTGTTGTTTAAAAATATTTACATGTAAATACCCATATTTTATAGCATATATTTTCATACCATGTATTATTACTTTTGTATCATTTGTTTTTGTTTGTTAGTTCGTTATTCTTTTTGCTGCTGCTGTTACAATATACTCTGAAATACACCGTACAAGTGTAGATACTAAATATTCTTTAGTCTCAATGCAAAGTACAATGATTTATATTCACAAGACAATGTAGGTCAACTCTCTTTTGTTTTTATCATTTGTGTTTGTAATGCAGGTATGTGTTTCAAGTGTTAATCTTTTTTATGCAGTCCATGTTCCCTATTAAAAGGAACTCTCTTTCTCGTGGTGCCTAACACTTTCATGTAATTTATGTTGTGCACCAAATGCCTTTCATTCATAGTCAGGGTGCAATGTTAGTGGTGGCCCAGGGCCACTAAAAGTTGATGTAGGGCCGCCAAATTCCCTAAAAGGTTATCTTGAATATGGTGGCCCAATTGGGCATCTGAAATTCAAAATGAATTTCCATACTTCCTTTTATTTTGAGCCACTATTTCTTTTTTGGGCCACCAAAATCTCATGTATATTTCTAAGCTTTTTGTGGCCCGAACAAGCCACCAGAGAAACAAGTTTGTGTTGAGCCCTGTCATAGTGAATTATGTCTCATGCATTTGTTTGAATTTCATCTTTTACTGTTTTTAGTTATGTTTCAACTGAAGTGCTATTTAGAATAAAATGAAAAAAAAATCAGGCTAAAACAATATTTAGGTCTGGAACTGAGACTAATGTAGAACACATACAGTAACTCCAATAATGGGAGGAACCGATGGATGTAGAATGAGCTTATCAATTGCAGATTGCTCATTGATCTTATGTCATCAGACTAAAGGTTTCCATGCTGTTGGTAGAAGCAGGTGGGTGTGTTGCCTTTGATCCTATCAGAGGGACTGATTACATGTACACTGAGTTCATGATAAATGAGTGTGATACACCATATGTAAATTTTACACCCCGTTCTGCGTCTGATTTGGCAAGGTATTTCTGTAGCATGGGAAAACCCACAGTGTAAGAGAGCAAAGAAGGTAGAAAAGGTATTTTTAATCAATCAGTTTTCATTCTCTGGAGCTATTAAAATGAAAAACAGTATAGCCTACACTATACATCTCTCAGCTCAGATTTTTCATTGTATACTGTGCGTATTAAAAGTCAGAATCACTGGTATTCCATATCAAGTGTGTATAAATAGATGTTCTGTATGGCAGATGTGTATTTTGTGGAGTATAATCACTTTTTTAATATTCTTGTATATATATATATATATATATATATATATATATATATATATACCATACTTCATTAAATGTGGAATATGTGTCATTTTAGATACAGATTAAAATACAATGTGCAATGTACATGGGTCAATCCACGTCAAATCATCCAATTTTCAGAAAAGTTGTCACCCGACCCCCTCCGATTTTCTTTAAAATCGCACCAAATGTTCCCCAAAGTGTCTGACGGAAAATCCCAAAATATTTTGCCCCAAGGTCAATTGGTTGCTAAGATACTGCCTCACATAGCAACCGGTGCGCATTCAGAAAAATTAGTTAAAAGAAAATTAGGCATTTTTGATTGATTGTGGTGGCATGGATATTTATGCAAAAGCATTCATTTTCTGGAAATTGAGAGAACTTTATAGTCTTTGCAAGAAAAACTGACTGTGACGCGAAATTGACTTTTCGTTAACGTGCACGAGGTCACCGAAAATGGTGTTAAATGTTAATTTCCAAAATTTTGATGCATATTTAGAGGCTAATATCTTCCACATTTCATCACCTTAGGTTCTAATATATTATGCTGTTGAAGGCTTTGACTTACTCAGTAATTTTGAAAAAAATTGGCGCATTCATGCCCACAGTTTTTACGGAGAGCGCCCTCAAAGTTGACAAAAATGAAAAATGTGCCAAATTCAAGGTCACGGATCACCCTTCGTCCCACCTAGGAATGGCACCAATTTTTGAGTATTGATAGACATTTACCTATATTATCTTGGGTTACCAAAGAAATTTTGCTCCCGAAATGTTCAACGGCAAATTTACCCTACCGAAAATGGTCGTAAATGGCCAAATTCCCATGTAATATCACATATTGGGTTTAGAGGACATTTCAAATGTCCAGGCTTTCAAGATAAAAAGGCCTAGCCTTGTGATATTTGCAGTAGGGATAGTCTGTTATACATATTTTAGTAATATACACCACAAAACACTTTCATTACATAATCATGACCTTGAAATTTAATCCAAATATATCCAGATATTAGCCTCTAAATATGCATCAAAATTTTGGAAATTAACATTTAACACCATTTTCGGTGACCTCGTGCACGTTAACGAAAAGTCAATTTCGCGTCACAGTCAGTTTTTCTTGCAAAGACTATAAAGTTCTCTCAATTTCCAGAAAATGAATGCTTTTGCATAAATATCCATGCCACCACAATCAATCAAAAATGCCTAATTTTCTTTTAACTAATTTTTCTGAATGCGCACCGGTTGCTATGTGAGGCTGTATCTTAGCAACCAATTGAGCTTGGGGCAAAATATTTTGGGATTTTCCGTCAGACACTTTGGGGAACATTTGGTGCGATTTTAAAGAAAATCGGAGGGGGTCGGGTGACAAGCACTGGATGATTTGACATGGATTGACCCACATACTAATTAAAAGATTAATGAATGCTTTGAAAAGCCATGGTTAAGAGTTTTTTGTAGACCATTGCTAAACTCTGGAGTGACTTACAAGTTGTATATACTTTCTGCATACCACCAGTGAAGCTACCTACTTGTACATAACTCCCATTTCCGCTGAAATGCTACCACCATTAGGTGATAATGGCTCTGACACACAGAAGTAGCAAAAGTCTGTGGAAGGCCCTGACTGAGCTGGAGACCGGATACACCCTATGCCAATGCCTACTGGGGGATTATGATTATTATGATATCCTATCCTCAGTTGCTGGTCCTTTTCCCCTTTCATATCAAAGTCCAAAATAGACACTGTACACACACACACACCAGGGAGGTCTCTTCCCACCTCCCTGCACACACACATGCACATATATACACATCCATCCACACCCCGATACACACACACACACACACACACACACACACACACACACACACCATATTGTACATATCTGTCAGTTGGAGGCATATTTGTGTATGCATGGAAGAAACTTTTAAAGGTCGTACATGATCCTTTCGTTAACATCACAAAATTTTTCGTAAGGTCAGAAAATAATGTCTCCCAACATCATGTATTAAACCTTACTGTAATACAACTCCGAGTTTTTACAAAAGAAATAAAACTATTACTAACCCCATGTCATTCAAGAATACACCTCTGTGTCATAGTGAGGATAACCAATGGAATTTTTTTCAGGGTCTGGCTATAAATTCACTTGAAATCCATAGTATTCCCCCTCTATCATAAGTTTCCAGGTTTATCATTCTGAGTCAATGTCTGAATTACCTACATACGTATGTTTGTACATGTACCTCTACGACGTACCAGCTAATGAGAGGAGTCTACAAGTAATTTTAAGGATGTACAATTGCAAATGGGACACACTAACTTTAACATTAAAATGTCTTTCAAATGTTGTGAATGTGCAGCATTTGACCTGTCCTTGATACTATTTGATTGTTATTTTCATCTCCATTGCATGAAGTACATGTATAGTATATATCCAAAGAGCTACTACCCCACAGCAGTAGTAGCTCTTTGGTATATCTTATACTGCTGTATATGTATCGTAAAACTCACACCATAGGCAAAGTCACTTTGTACACCTCAGATACAATTTATATGTACTTGCAGGAAATGGATATTTTTAGCATTACCAGCAGCCACACTTTGCTTTGTAGGCCCTATACTGTGCTGAATTTGACCCCTCTTTCGTCTAGACAAAGTCTCTATTCTGATACTGTAGTTTTTGTGATGTTTTATACTGAACAAATAGCCTGTAAAATGCAGTTACTTTGTCATGTTGGACAGTGACGAAAGTTTGGGAATATTTGATGCATACTACATATAAGTGATGGCCACACAAGCAGACTTTTCAGACAAGGTTTTAGAAGTTTTTTTTTTTTTTTTTTTCAAAGGATATGAAATTCAAAATATGTTTACATTTCCTGTTTTTCTCTTTATTTTCTTCTCAGAGCTTCTTTGGAAGATGCAGAGACAGATATTGCTGATCTGGAGCACAAGCTGGAAAAGGTGCGTACCAGACTCGACGTTGGATGTGAATTCACACTTTAGAGAGTGAAATACCATGGTATTTTGTGTGGTAATTCATAATGTCATCAACCCATCGAGGACGAGTCCCAAGTATACTCTGGCAAGCGTCATGGGAAATGCTTGTTGTAGCAAAATCTCTTTCCACCTCCCTGATTCAAACCATCCTCAACAGGTTAAACGCAAATGCACCATAGAATACACCACAAAATACACCGCAATATGTCATGTTATTTAGGGTGGTAAATAATGCAGATACACATGTGAAATTTGCGTGTGAACGGTGTCACGACATACTGTAGATGGTGTACAACCCATTATATAGCAGTGTATTTTTCAAGTGATCCACCATTAAACTTCCTGCTTTGTGCTTACCTCTGAGAGGTGTACTACTTTCAGGCTAGAAATATTTAAAAAAATATGAAAATATCCACTTTTACAGTAGTGTAAAATTTAAGGGCTATGAACATAATGTATTTTATTTTTTTTTTTAGGGGGAGGGGTATCTTGTGGAAGTTTCATAGTGTTTGATAGTTTAGCTGGTATCCCAACTTAAACATGTTGTTTGATACAGATCAAAACATACTTTGGGAAGTGTGAAAGTTTTGCAGTGACATATACATGTATACATTGTACATTCCTGTTTCATCTACCGGTAAATGTTTTACAACAATGAGCACTGCTACCTTGTATCATCACTTTACTAAAGTTATCTCAGAAAAAAAAAAATGCTTTTTAACTTGTTGATATTTCTCTGTATGAAATTCCCTGAAATTACTCAAGATTATCAACTAGCTAGCATATCATTCTGTGGTATCAGTAGCTACAGTGTAATAGCTATTAGATGGGCTACAGTGGCAGTTACACGGTATGTGCAAATGAGGAAATAGAACATGATCTCTTCTCCTTATCCTACAAAGTTTGCCTCCCCCCCTCCCCCGAAACAGTCGTGGTTAAAGATGATCTTAATGTGCTCTGCATGCTAATAGCAGGAAATGTGCTGTTTGGTTGTGTGTGTACAGTTGTGTAAAGATGGAGAAGTTAGATGCGGGGGGGGGGGGGGGGGGGGGGGGGGGGGGGAGGGGGGGGTACAGGTACATCATGCACTGAGTATAAAATACACCGGAATGTGTTTATTTAAAATAGTTGAGCACTTTATAAAAATTTTATGGCGATGGGTTGTGTAGACTTGTGGGGTAGTGCAGTTACACAATTTGCTGCAAAATGATTGTGTGTGTACACTTGATTTTTACCTTACCTGTGGATCAGCAGCATGAATATATTGAATAATAACTCTTGTCCATATTCCATTGGAGAGAGAGGGGGAAAAAACAACAACCCTGAAATGTATCTTGCTCAAGGTATAGAAGAAAAACAAGCAAACATTATGCATGTACTTATTCCTACTTTGAAAATGTGACTGTAATATATATTTTTTCTCTATACGTTTATCTAATAATAGTAATGTATCAATCTATCTGGGCAATTCCACAGTAAATGGGTACTTTTCAGGGATGTCTCTTTATTTTCTGTTTCCAATGTGCAGTACCCCTAATGGTACATCAGGTACAGGTACATCATGCACTGAGTATAAAATACACCGGAATGTGTTTATTTAAAATAGTTGAGCACTTTATAAAAATTTTATGGCGATGGGTTGTGTAGACTTGTGGGTAGTGCAGTTACACAATTTGCTGCAAAATGATTGTGTGTGTACACTTGATTTTTACCTTACCTGTGGATCAGCAGCATGAATATATTGAATAATAACTCTTGTCCATATTCCATTGGAGAGAGAGGGGGGAAAAAACAACAACCCTGAAATGTATCTTGCTCAAGGTATAGAAGAAAAAACAAGCAAACATTATGCATGTACTTATTCCTACTTTGAAAATGTGACTGTAATATATATTTTTTCTCTATACGTTTATCTAATAATAGTAATGTATCAATCTATCTGGGCAATTCCACAGTAAATGGGTACTTTTCAGGGATGTCTCTTTATTTTCTGTTTCCAATGTGCAGTACCCCTAAATACAATCTGATCTTCAAAAACACTTCAATGAGAGATAACTTTGTCCCAAAATTGCTTCAAACAAGCAATTTATTAAAATTTATGCCAAAATGAAAAAATTGGGGTGAACGCATGTAACGCAGGACAGAAATCTACGCGTGTAACATGGACAGACCGCCTTGTCACATTTTGGTCTGTCCATGTTACGCGCGTTCACCACTAAGTCTAGAAATGGTATAAAACACAATTTTCAATAGAATTTTACAGCTTTTATTATCTTCTCTCATCAAAATTAAGCCATTCAGTTGAAAAACAGCAAAGTTTCAATGAGCATTCATAATTTGACCTCCATTATGTTTGATAGTACATAGATTTCTGTCCTGCGTTACACGCGTTCACCCGAAATGTTTCATTTTGGCATGAATTTTAATAAATTGCTTGTTTGAAGCAATTTTGGGACAAAATTATCTCTCATTGAAGTGTTCTAGAAGATCAGATTGTATTCAGGGGTAATGCACATTGGAAACAGAAAATATAGAGACATCCCTGAAAAGTACCCATTTACTGTGGAAATGCCCATCTACTTGTTCTATGTGAATCTAAACATACTATCTATCTATCTATATATATCTATCTATATCTATCTGTGTGTTTGTCTCATTATGCTCTCTTTCTCTGATTCTCTTCTTCCTTCTTGTGTAAACCAACAGCTTGTAAAGTTGTGCAATGCCATGGTGGAAGCAGGAAAGGCCTACAACAATGCATTCGGGTGAGTTGGAAAAGACTAGAGGTAAAGTGTTCCGCTTTTTACACCTCACACCTCATGCCCCCCCCCCCCCCCCCCCCCCTGAAAGGAGGGGGTATATTCAGAAGAAAATCCAGATGTGAAAACTGACCAGATGGGATTATTCAAATATACAAAGTTGCCAAATCTGGTCCCTTATTCTGTCTGAAGGAGGCCTACTGAAAACGTTGACACGACATTTACTCCGGTCTTATTTTCTCTAAAGGACTTGGGGTTTAAATAGGGTTAGGGTTGTGATAGGGTTTTAGGTTTAGTTTAATGTGAGGATTATTATAAGGGTTAGGGTTATGATGTTGGTAGGTACAATTTATGTTTTACTTAGTATGCAGGTGTTTCTTAAGAGCAATTGTCGTAGGAGCAAAATGTCATGAAATCACTGAAAACATCAACATCTCTTCATGTCTAGATAAGAGAATATTGGAGTCTCCCTGAATTGGAAATTATTTTTGACCATTGAAATGAATGTGACACACAGGACTCCAGAACCTGATCACTCTGAGGAATCTCCCTGAGTTATAGATACATGTGTGAATGTTGGTTGCCCTAGTACATTGTATATATGTCCCCTTTTAGTCATGACAATGGTAGTACCACAGGGAAAAAAAAACCCATAAATAACATGATGCTTGCATGCATGTAAAGCTCTCTCACACCACTGACAAGTTGAGAACTGTAACAATCTTTAAGGACTTTACAGTGTGATTCTAATCGAGTGTTTGCTGATCGCTGTCTGTCACACAGGTCATTCATCACTGGTACCAACGAGGTTACAAAGTACTTCAAAGGAGATGATCTTGTCCAGGTGAGCTCAACAACCTTTCAAGATGATTAAGAAATAGATTACTCGAGCTCAGATGGGTCATTGTTTCCAAGGGACTGGGGGTTTCTTTGAAACAAGAAATTGGCCCTTCACCTTTAAATACAGCTTTTACAGTTGTAGCTCATGTTGGTTTTCCACGCTGTGATCGAGGAAGCATTTGGCTTCCTGTACAAAGGCCGGGCAGGTGATATACACATGGTATGGCCCTGGAGAAAAGCTCAAGTTGGTATAAAAATACCAGGGGATAAAATGCACCTGTGAGATTGTTGTAATAGGTGATACATGTACTGTATTTATCTCTTGTTAAGATATGAATATTCTTTGGAGAGAGGGGTATCGCTTTAGTGGGGTTAATTTTCCTGGCCATTTCTTGGAAACTGCTGCTTAGATCACTAAAATGTTTGTGGCGTTCCGTTTCTCAATGTTTGATTATGATAAAGAATAAGTATCAATAGATTCTAGCACACAAGAGAGAAAGAGGTATGAAGTATAAAGTGCTCAAAAGTGTGTTTGATATCAATGTACTATTTTGAGCTCTCATAATGATGGGAAGTCGCTATTTTCAGAGCAAAGTACAGAGTAGCAGTTTAATCTTATATCTCTCGTAATCTGTACAATTGTTGTCAGTTAGATGTACACTGTGTACGCCCTGCCACATTCATCACTGCTTTTAGTGACCTCAATTCAAGCATATCAAAGGTTATGTTTTTATCTGCATAACACTCACTGTCTCAAGTCAGGAACATTAGCTTGCAATGTTATACTCCCAGTGTGAGCTTTATCATTCATCATCATTAATAGCGGGGAGGAACAATTCTACAAACACCTGTAATGATGATTTTTTTTTTTTGAATCTGCTGCTCTTGTTCCATTGTTATTACCAGCAAGTATAGATAATGCTGCCCTTTTTTTCTCTCTTTCTTTCCCCCAATTCCTGCCCAATGTTGTCTTTATGTATTCAGGACTACCTTTTGAAATTCATGGGTGCAATGAACGAATCCAGGAACTACCAAGCAGTAAGTTATTTCTTGTGTTTCAGCCTGTCCATTGCATCTTGTGTTCCTGATTTTTGTTGGGTGAAATGTCACTTCTATATACAAGTAATTTGTGGTCCTCAGGATGCTATTCTGTATATTGTTCAGTTTGGTGATGATGATGGTGATGACAATGATGGTAATGGGTTTGAAAATTATGATGTGGTCTTGTTCGCTCAAGCTAGCCTCTTCATTTGCAGGTTGCATTGCTAGGAAGCCCTGCTAATTTCATTGCCCCATTAACCCATTGAGGACGGGCTGATTTTCTTACAACATGCATTTCCCATAGACTCTTGCCTGAGTACACACAGGACTCATCCTCAACGTATTAATGCTAGGTATCCATTTATATACCTGGGCTATTAAGAGGGACACTGTTGTGAAAACATCTTGTCGAAGATGCACATGCTGAGCAGGGATTTGAACACAGGTTCTGGTGTTCTTGTGACCAGAGCTTTGTCCAAAGGACTACAGCATTTTCATGTGGTAGTTATGGCAACAGTGAAGATGGTAGTGATGAAATCCATGAAATTATAGGTGATGAGGGATAGAGGGATGATGAAAGAAGGAGAAAACATAGGAGGAGGACCAGTAAATGGAAGAAGAGGAGGAGGAGGAGGAGGAGTAAGAAGAGGAGAATGAGATATAAGAGGATGTAGAAGAGTCAAATGAGGATGGGATGGATGATGAAGAACAAGATGATGAAGAAGAAAAGAAGATGAAGGTAAAAGAGGATGAAGAAAAGGAGGTTAAGATTATGGAGGATGAAGAAATGATATATGGTGTGACTACGGGTGCGTTCGAGCGCTCTAAAGCGAACTGTACCGAACTGAACTAAAGTGTACTGTGCCGTACTGTGCTAGTTTTTGAGCGTTCGAGTGCTCTGTTGAGAAAGCGTACCTTGTGAGCTATTTTTAGAAGAGGCCAAGCATTTTGTAGCCAAAGGGTCATTCACCTGGTGCGCTTGAACTACTTACAGCTGTCCGGAACAAAGAGACTGATGTCTTTGCATTGTGACGTATGCGCATGATCTGCGCATGCTTTACAGCAAACTTTTGGTACGCTTTTGGTACGCTTTTGGAGCACATCGGGAAGTGGTCCACTTTTGGCTCGGTACAGTACGGTACGGTACACTTTAGGAGCATTCGAGCGCTCCTCTGGCGCAGGCACGGTACAGTGCGGTACGGTTCACTTTAGGAGAGGGCTCAAACGCACCTAAAGAGGAGGAAAATATTTATAGTAATATGCATCATGATGATGATATGATATGAGAGTGTATTTGAAAAACTCTTTGTAATTTTCTAAATTGTTATTCTAATTCATTGTGTCCAATCAATTCTTCTCTCAATTTTATAGATCCTCGAAGACCAAGCGCTGAGAGCAGTTTCCAAAAGCTTGAGTGCTTTTATCAAAGGGTGAGCACAGTGTTGGGTTATTCTGTAATCTACCAGTCGTGCATGTCATTTCACAGAGCATGATTTTGGGTCTCAATAGATTGTTCAGAGTATGTGGCATTGCTGGATGACTGCTTCTGTAGCAGCAAATGTAGAATGGTAGTGAAAATTAGACTGTACATGTAGGTGTAAATATGTGCATCAGTTGAAAGGGAACTGTCATATAGCCTACTTGAATAATCTTTGTAGTGCATTCAATATATGCATGGCCTGTCACAGCTTCGAGACCTAAATGGCCAAGACAATTATGCTGTGTAAAGAAAATTGCTCAAATCTTTATTTTGCCAGTTTTGTGAAGTGTACAATCAAATACCACTTCATAGATTGTACTTCATATTCAAGGACCTACATACATTATTTGAAAATACAAACACACATATAATGTGTATTTTTATCTATTTGTACGTAATGGCAACAGAAAAGGCCTAAAGGATATTTATAGAATGGAATGGAGAACTGCTGCTTCTCAAATTGAATGTCATCTTTTTTTTCTTGAGGGTAATACAGAGTAAGCAATAGTTTCATATTTATTTTTCTTGTTTATTCCAAATTTTCTATTGTGTTCACTTAACAGAGATCTGAAAAAGGTAAAGGAGGCCAAGCGTGTCTTCTACCGCATCAGTGACGACTATGACAACGCCCTGAACAAGAATGCGCAGACTGTTCGCACCAAACCCCAGGAGGCGGAGGAGGCTGTCAACGTTCTCACGGCAACCAGGTCCGCCTTCGGCCACACCGCTCTCGACTATGTGTTCCAGGTATCACGAAAGTATTTCCAATCAAACGTGGCAGCTGCTGACCCTCATTGTACTCTTTTTTTTTTTCTGCCTATTCCTTAAGGGGTTGATATTAGCCACATTTTTAAACTCTTATTTTAATTTTTCTTTTGTGCGTCCTTGCAGCAGAAATTATAAGATTGTAGCCTGAATTCACAAAGTAAAAGTAACTTGAATCTTGTCTGTGGATTTTGCAAATTTTGATTTTGACATTGCATCCAAGCATAATAGTGACAGTGTGTTGGTGTATACAGTGTACATGTTGACATGATGTAGAAAGTATCATAAGAATAAATAATATGGAAAATTTATATAGCGCTACTCAATAAGTCAAACATGTTTCTTAGTGCTTTTAATACAGTTATCAAAAAAAGAACAAACATATAAATCAACTACTAATACAATAATAACTAATAACCTCATAAGCTAATAATCCACACTACATAATAATCAGTTCTGTTCTTAAAATAAATTGGCTTTGAGTTTCTTTTTGCAAATGTCAATGGAGGTGGAGGACTGAATATGAGTAGGGAGGTTGTTCCAGAGAAGGGTGTCACAAACGGAGAAACGCAGTCAATGTTTTGGTTGTGGGTACAAGGGCCAAGTTTGAGCTGAGCTGTAGGTGATGCCCAAGTCTTACATGATTTAGGTCATGGACTTAATTCAAACCATGGATTAGATTTAAGCTACCTTTGTGACTTTTGGCTTTTATACAGTGTATCTCTGGCCCTTTGAGGACTCATCGTACCAAAGTTTGCCCTAGTTTCTGTACCCCCAACTTACCCCTGCTTCCATGTGATCTGATGCTGAGTGACAGGTGGTTTGGTCAGCAGCAGGGTGCCAGTAGGGATTTGTCCCCTTGCGTGTCACTTGTTTCTCGGGCTGTCGCTTGAACCCTTGACCTTTTGACCGATGGTCCTGTGGTTCAGTCACCAGGTCATGTGATATTGAAAGTATGCTTCCACATGTTAATTGTAGGCTTAATTTAGCTGAATTGAATTTCATCAATTCTTCAGAATCATCACTTCCCCAGCCCCACCCCAAAAGATATATTAAACCGTATCCGGGCAATTACCCCCAGAGGGCAATTACCCCCCGGCCAAATACTGGTTGGTGGTAAGGTTAGAGTAAAGATTAGGGTTAGGGTTAGGTTTAGGGTTAGGAGTTTGGGTTAGGGTTAGGGTTAGGTTCAGGATTAGGATTAGGATTAGGGCCAGGGGAAGGGTGCGGGGTAATTGCCCAGGGGGTAATTGCCCTAGACCCGTATTAAACAGGCAATCAAAAACAATCAAAAGAACTAAATGCAAATGTAAAGGTTAGATATTATATCTAGCAAGAACGCAAACATTCACACAATGGGATTAACAGACATGGAAATATTAGTTTAAACAAGACTATACTTGTAGAATTTCCTGCTATCATTCACAAACGGTATGCTATGCCACTGTGACAAGGCGGATAGTGTCACCACTGTGTAGTAGCAGGTACATTATACATTATGTAGTGGATCTTACCAACGTTAGCACTCTGTTCCGGGTACTGGTATATCTGACACCACTTTTTATTGTTTTTATCAGTGAGAAGGAATTATGTTACCAATCAAATGTGAAAGGTTGTGTGTTGGAGTACAAATGTTTTAAATCTCAAAGGGGAAATGAGTCGTCAGATTACTACGACTGTAACTGTACACTGGTATGACAGAATGAGATTGAAACTTTGGTCTAGCAAGCAAAGCAAAGAGATATCACTAGTATCGCTCATGTTGCTATTTCCTCAAGAAAGTAATGATTTTTTTTTTTCTTTCACACTAGCCAAATTTCCAAGTAGATGTATTTGTGGAGATTTGTTTGACCAGAAAATGCCATTATTATTTCTTTTTCTTGGGGGAGGGGGGGGGGGGGGGGGGGATGGGAGATGAGGGAATTTTTGTTAGCTTCCATTTGCTTTGATAAGCTTAAATATTGCACAAAGGATGCTGCTTTGCATTTAATTTTGTTGGTTTTGTTGATTTGCTTAATGCAACCAAGGAGTTATCACAGTTCTGTGAAAAAAGACCCAATAGTGCTCAACAAATTAACATCAGTGGATTTCTTGAAGTGAAGGAAGTATGATGCTAGTATTAAACTTTCAGGGCATTATTTACCATTTGCAGATGAATAAAAAAAACCCAGCTTTAGTGCTTCAAAATAGTTCTAAAATGTGAGCTAGGGAGAGAAACAACCAATAAGTGTAAAAAAGTGAATCGGTATAATCAGTGTTAATTATTGTTAAATATATAATCTGTGGACATTAGTTATAATAAAATTGTCTCCAGACTAAACCATCTACAGTTATAGTTCACTGAGAAAAATAGTGATATCTCCTTATATTTAGGCTTTATTACAATTTTTTTATTTTGTAGGTTGTTTTGTGATACAACTGACCTACATACATGCATCAAAACGGTGGTAACTTGAAAATTTTTTGAATCACTGCTCCCAATGGTAAACAGTACCTTCAATGTTCAGTCTGTTTGGAATTCTTTCCCCATGTTTGTCTGTGATAGACTGCTAGCGACTAGTTTTGATACTGACATCAACTCACTCATGTCTGGGCATTATTTTATCTTCCCATGTAGCCCTTAAGAAAAATGACCCTTATCTGTCATTGCTATCCATGTATTTTTCTTTCTCAAATGTTAAAGGTACAAGGATGTACCTTTATTTAATGATACTTCCTGTTTGAGAAATCTTAGCTGCGTGGTCCTGCATTATAGAGAGCAATGGCGGATCCAGAGGGGGACGCACCGGGTGCGGGCCCCCTCGTTATTTTTTGTTAAAACAAGAGAAACACAAGGGAAAAAAATGGGGGAGGGAGAGCATGTGCGCCCCCTCCCCTTTGATTTTGTACAGGCGCCTCCCCTTTACAGAATTCCAGAACTGCCAAGTCTCCCTGATACTGCAGGAGTCTCCCTGAAAATGTCAAAATGTGTTCATGTGTGAATAGGAGAATATTAAAATATCCCTGATTTGGGAATTATTTTTGGCTATTGAAATGCATGTATTAAACACACAGATATCTCCCTGATTGCTGTGTGGAATCTCCCTGATTTGGATGTGGGAATGTTGACAGACCTGGAATTCCTGGATCTGTCCCTGGAAATTATCTTTGATATTGTGTGTAAAATGAAAGCTGCAAGAAAATTGTGGTGGAAAGTGATTGTGAAAATACTGCAAGCAAAGATATGAAAATATGTGACCATGAATTCCTCAGATTATACTCGCAGGCAGTAGTGATAGAATGAACCTATTTTTAAGATTTGGGTAATCTGCTGGTATTTTCTTCTATCCATTTTATGATTATTTTGTAATGGACAGCTTTCTCAGCTTTTAAATTATACTTGAAGGTTTTTTTGGGGTACTTTTTAAATCGATGTAAACATGATTAACAACTCGGTTAGGCGAGTATATATGTACAAGTTGAAAATTGAGCCACCAACATATGACACCGCAGTATCTTTAAGATTGACTCACACGATAGTTTCTTAAGTAGACAAACACTTACTTCGGTTTCGCTTTTCGGTAGCTTTTTGCTGGCTGCCATGACATGCCATAGCTGACACCGATCGATAAGGTGGTATGATGATACTTTCGGTCTTACCTTATCATCGCCTAGAGTGATAAATGTAGTTTCACTGCAGCATTGGCGATGTTAACCCTCTTGCGTCTGAGATCCTAGCATCCCTGTAGATTTTGCATAGAAGTCAAAAGGCTCTCATAGGGAGTGGGATTGGATATTACAGCTTATTGCATTACTAGCATGGGAGGGAGACATGAAGTTTATTCCCCTCAAAGGGTTTGAAATGCTTTTTGAGGTAGGCCTATCAAAAGTGACAATCTATATCACAATTTTTTTTTCTTTCGTAAACGACCTGTTCTCGGCATGATTCTACTTCATGTGTCAAGGACGTACAATTAAGTTTTAAGCAGAACACTTTTCATCTGTGTTGTTTGCAAAATCACAAATCATTTCTGCTATTTTCTGATGTTGCAGTGAATTACACTATGCTATTAAACACTACATGTATGCTGTGCTATGCTAGATACTACAATACTATACTGTACTATACTGTATTATACTACATTTTACTCTATTACTATACAGTACTGTAATATGTTATATAGCTGTATTCTATCTTCAATAAACAATGTACTTCCTCAAAATATGAGATTCGTTTTCTTTTGCAATAAAACTATGCCTTCACTAGATATCACATTTTAAAGTCATTTTACATAAAAATGAAGAAAATTATTCTATGGAAATAGTATCATAGAATGTGTGTCTGCGGGAGCTACTTTCAGATGTTAAAGGATGCCATACTAAAATGTACTAGATAATGAATTAAAATTGTAGTTGCCCTCAACCCTCTTTATTGCATATCATCGCTGGGGTGACAAGACCTTGTATCTGCAATTTTGGTGAAAATGACTGTTTTGGATTAATGGTCAAATAATGGGTTCAGTGATGTCCTGTCCAAATCACAACTGTCTTACTCCAAGAATGAAGCCACCATGGCATGTCAAAGGAGAGTCTATCCCATTCGCCATAGTGCTTTGGCCGCCATGTTTTTTGGCTCTCCTGAACATTTGATATTTTGTAGATACGGGGTCTTGTCGCCCCAGCGACGATGTGTGGCTTTGCCAGAGTTTTCACTACAAGTTCACTTTAATAGTTTAAATCAAGCTTCCCCCTTTGTGTAAACTCCCCATGGTTTTCAACTGTACTTGTATGTGTGTATAGCTAGCAGGATACTCACTGTGCAATTCAGTTTGATTTTGTCAGTAGGGAGGTTGAATTTTCAATGCTTCTATATTTTGTGTGGTTTGGACACCTGGAAAGGAAGCTATGAGTCAGTACGCAAACAACTCTTCCACGGCGTATTAAAGAAAATGAAAGCTCATTGTTCTATTATAATCCCCCTCTTTTCTCCTCCTTTTTTTCCGGTGGCACAATTGCGTCAAGTTCTTTCCTGTGCTCTGTAATTTACGTTGTAACCAAAGTCATTAGCCCTTTGAAAGAGGAAACCCTCTTTCAATGTGTTTTCAATGTTTCTATGTTTAGCTCTAGAAAAACCACACTAAAAGGTTGGGAGGCCAAAGAAATTAGCCTCACTCACTCAGTGATGATAATAGGGTATTTGAAGCATGCTTTGTATATCATATTTCATATTTTGAATGAAATCAGACGTGCTCTGTACTATGCAATCATTATCATTAAGTGCAAGTGTTGCTAAATTTGCAGAATCAAAATGTGTGAAATATGTAAATGGCGATGGCTTTAGGGAAGCTAAACTTGTAACGTTTTAGAACTGCTATATCATGTGTCATGCCTAGTGCAAATATTATTTCAGTTGAATTTCAGTTTAGTTTGTATAATGATCCACTCTTCGAACTCATAATGAGGTGCTCACTTTTCCAATTGCTCAAGGTTTCACATTGAAAGGCATTCATGTACGTTGTAATACTGTGAGTACAATGTGTACATTTTAATAAGTGCAAGGTCACCCAGTAGTATCGGCCCCTTGTCAATGACTTTGATACAGACATGTAAATGACTTTGATACAGACATGTAAATGACTCTGTATCCCAATGTGGTATGTGAACGATGTGCCATTTGTTCTCATAGTATATGAATTTCTGCACATGTACGAAAACGTGTATGCTTTTATTAACATTTTTTTTTTCTCTCTCTCTTCTTCCAGATCAACGTTGTACAGTCAAAGGAGAGACATGAAGTGCTCAACACAGTAAGTGAACAAATGCCTGCTAGATTGCAATTTCTTGTATATTAAAGTGTGCCCAATGAATAGTATAATGTTAAATGGTTTGACATCTCTGCCACATTATTTTAAATTTAAATACAAAGTGCTGAAGGTTAATGTAGCATATGTACTGGTGCATTCAATTCTAGTCTATGTCAAAAGGATTATATTTTCTAATTTCTTCTTCTATCTATCCATAGAGGCAAATGCAATTTTCAGTCTGATTGCAATTCATGTGGTCACTTTGAATGTCTTGTGCTTAACTTGTTGCTCACCGGAACTGTGTGTGTTATCCACGAACCCTATAGAGATCATTACTCTTTGTTTGAGGCAGTGGCTTATGTAGGTGTCACACTATCCAGAAATAGAACAAAGATGGACACATAATGTAAAGGAATTGCTCAAATTCGGCTCTGATTGTGTAAACCTCCTGTCATTTGCATTATTGCACCTTAACCTGTTGAGGACGAGTCCCGAGAATACTCAGGCAGGTGTCTATGGGAAATGTGTGTCATAGCAAAATCAGTCCGTCCTCAACGGGTTAAGCCATGGTATGACTGCCAATGGAGTTTCTCATGCTCTTGGAGCATCCTTGTTAGCAGTAGCAATATCTTGGCAAGCTGGAAAAAAAAAACGAGCTCAAAGATCTATTGAAGGCTCACTTTATGATCAAGATTCACATTTTCATGTTAACCTTCTTGTGTGGTTTGAATGTCATCATGTGACCTAGCTCCTGTAGGCATTGTATTTCCTTCAGCTCTTGGTTGGCTTTTAACCAAGTTTGGGGCCAACTTCATACGAAATTGAAAATTCCATATTCTTCTGGCCATCTTGGGTAAATTTTGAGACAGTGTGATGCCACAAATGTTTCTTGTATCCCTCGTGTCCCCCCAACACACACACATTTACACTAATTCCTTCCCAGTCGACTGTTTCTGTAATGTATTCAAATTTTATACATACTTTGTTCACAAAAGATTGCCGTGAAAGACAACACAAAACTTTGCTGGAGGCTTGGCCCTACCTAGCAATAACCGAGGAATGCTAAAGTGAATTTCCGCCTTAAAAACTTAATTGGAGGGAACAGGTGAATGAAATGGCTACAAACTTGGTTAAAAAAAACAGGAACATTCATGGATTTTTATACAGTACACACATGGTCTTTTGAAAAGGTACATGTATGTTGTACCAGCAGTTACTTTAAAACCAGAAATGTTCGCAGCATAAAACTTTGCAAGTGGGAGCCAACGGCTAAGCTTTTTCGTGACATTAAACTTTTGTGAGTTATATTACTGGTGTTCTATACCTCATTGCACGCAAAAACTTGTGCATGCGTTTAATTTTCTTGAATCTTGGCCCCTAGAAAAATTCACACAAATTTCATGCACACTAAAGTTTCAGGTTGTACAGTATCCATAATTGACTTTAGGTACAAGTGAACAGACAGACAGACAGATAGACAGACACACTCAGAGAGAAATATGTGCCTTTTGTGTAATAGACTGTCATGCAACTTTTTTTGTGCCTGTTCTGACCATCTCTCTCTCATAATGTTTGTCTCCTCTCCTTTTCCTCATCACCACAGCTGCTGGCCTTCATGCATGCTCAGCAAACCTTCTTCCACCAGGGTTACGACTTGCTGAAAGACCTTACACCAACCTTCAAGGAACTCGGAACAAAGGTATGCTTTCTGTCTGTTTGTTTGTTTGTTTGTTTGTGTGGGTGAATATGATTTTCATGATTATAGTCTATACACATTACAACACACACACACACTCAGACACACTGCACATAGGCATACTGCACACTGGCATATTGTTCCGTGGTCACTGTAATAAACTCATTTTGATCCAGGGTGTCAAACTGTTGAATGCTTTGGTCACATTGGTTGGCATGCTTGCCCCGTTATGTGTGTGGCTTGTAAAATCAGGTATATGGCTTGTTTGTCATAAGAATATATTGATACATGAAAGGGAAGAAGAAGAAGAAGAGGAGGAGGAGGAGGAAGAAGAAAAAAAAGAGAAAAGAAAAATATTAGAAGAAAAAGAAGACACAAGAAAAAAGAGAAAGATTCAAAGAAGAAGAAAGGAAGCAGAGCACTAGCAGCTGAGAAGTATAATGAGAAGGAGAAAAAAGAAGAAGAGGAGAAGATGAAGGATAGGAGAAGGGAGAGAAGGAAGATATCTTTAGTCAGACCTCGAAAATATCTTAGTTTTCATTAACAATCCTACAGTTAGTTTGTTGATTATTTTTTGACATGAGTCAAGTGTATTTGTGTGACTTTTGGGTTAGATTTACAGCAGTATCTTCAGTGAAAAAAAGCAAACAAAAACAAACAACTGTGATGCCTTTTAAAAGGTCTTCTGCATGGCTATAGATCCCAATCTGTCCGGTGAGCTCTTTTTGAATAGTGCCCTCTGTTGGTGAATGAGATGGCCATGGATTGGTAAAAGCAAAGGACGAAGAAGCTACAAGTACATTCAAATCTGCATTGCTAGCCCCAGTGAGAACTGATATAGTATCAGTTCATTGTACCATACAATACGTGGCTTGGATTATATTAGTTTCAATTGGTAATGTGCATTTTAATCCTGCCTGTTTTGAAAGCACAGACCTTGAGTTAGAAATAAAAGAAGTACTGTGCATTATGAATAAAACATTCTCAGTGGACAGAGAGACAATAATATGCATGTGTCCCATCACTGATGTTGCTAGTACTTTGATTCAGCCACAGACATGATAGTGAAGAAAATTGCAAAATGAGTTGGATTGTGGAAAATGCAAGAAATTTGACGTCTGTGTGTGTCTGTGTGTGTGTGTGTGAAAATAGAGAGTTGGTTTTCCTCACCGTTTTCTGGCAAAATTTCAAACCTTCAAAATTTTTTGAATAGTTATAACAAAGTGGTATGTGGTGCTCAGGTTTTAACTCAACAAAATCTGTTCAGCATGTCCAGGGGGTGCTTTATTGTATGAGCTGTAAACAGTCTGGTACATATTTGTAATTTCGATATTTATCAATATGTGTCATCAGGCCAAGTCTCAGCAATTAAGGCTGTTTGACCAACAGGCAATTTCATCGGTAAGATTATAAAAGGTGCAGTTTGCGAAGAAAACTTGTTCTTCCTGTGGAAATCAAATTGCAGTTTTCCTTTCATAGCAAAGACGCTAGATGGTTCCATTTCCTTCACTTATGCAATGGCAAAACTGGCAAGAAGCAGATATTGTGACGAATACACACTGTTCTTTACATCAGTCCATCCACATTAGTGTATGTTGCTGTCCATCATTGAATAATTAGGGGGAGGGGGCACTCCTAGTGGTTACAGCAATGGACCACCACGACAGGTGCGTAGGCCTATTCTTGGGATAGAACCAATTAGTGGTAGGACAACACAAATTCCTTGTAGTGGTCAATAATGAACTTATTGCATGTGTGATCACCCACATGTCAAGATAGATTAAATTTTTTGTTTTGATGGGGGGGGGGGGGGGGGGGGGCAAATCATTATTTACAATGCAGAGGATCACTTTGTTTTACTTTGTTTTTGGATATCTCGGCCATCTCAAAACTGATTTTCATCGAGTAAACTTTGAATTCCTCTTGAAATTGTATGCTCTTTAACATTTCATAATTAAAAGTGGTTGTGGAATATTTCGCTAAAAGCTGAATCCTCACCTCAGCCAGCACTATACCATCCCTTTAACCCTTACTGTGCTGTCTTCATGGACTGACGTGGGCACTGGAGTGCTTTCTTTGCTGATTGGCGCAGATGTCTGGAAACAGATTGTCAATGAGTGTAGATTACCTAATCCCCCTAATCCCTATTGTGTTACCATGGCCTTCCTGTTGGGCTGAGGCACATATTGCTACACCTGTGTGGGCTTGCTATCAACTTTACAATTACCCCTACCTGTAGGAGACAGGTTTGGATAGACTAGTGAATGCTGAAGAGAAAAAAAAAAAAACCTTGGCAAATCAACTCTTTATGTGCCATGGTGTAAACTCCCCATGTGCCACATTATTCTGGGACTTCAACGTACTCATGCTTTTTGAATACATTTTCTTCTTCAAATCTATGTAACTTTAATGGATTTTTTGTTACCGTGACATTAAGGAAGCAAAGCTGTACACAAAATGCCAAGCTTTGTTTTGATGTAAATTGTTAGACAAATATGTGATTGCTTTTCTTTCAAATGACCAGTAGCTACATAATTGTAGAGACATGACTCTTGCACACTAAACAGTGATAAAAATGAAGAATTTACTCGCAAATCCAGCTGGAAACACCCCTTGATAGTCAATCACCACATAAAATGCAAGCTACATGCGACAGGAAAGAAATCGCGAGAGACGATTTCATTGTACTGCGGCATTTGGTGATTATCAATCAGTTGAGGCCGGTTTGTGCGTTTGAGCAGAACATGCGAAGTTGGTACGCTGTCGACTGAGTTGGTCGTGCGAACGTGGCACATAAAGAGTTATGCTTGGGGCGCTTAAAGGAGTTGAAATCAAAACCACTGACATCACTGGCATATATGCATGCGTCATGCTGCCTTCAAGTAGAACGAACTCCACTTTGTATTCATGCTGACTTCCATGGGAGGAATACAATTGACACAACAGAGAAAGTTCAAGTCATTATTCATTAGACATGCACAATGTGGGAAAGTATTGGAGTATTCCAAGTTTCAAGTCTTTTCATGAAACAATGAGCTTGGTCACAGTCATGCATGAGGGTGATGATGTCATTGCCTCGCAAGTGTCTGATTGGATCGTCATAAAATCAAAAAAGACAGAAAAAGTTATGAAAGCTGACAATGGGCTAGTCATCAAAGTGTGTCATTATGGAGTCAGATACTTTACATCTTGTAAATAACACACAACAGTTGATATCCATGATGCACTGACAAGCAGCTATCCCACAGTCTGTGCATACATATTCACTTTATACTATAGGCTGTTTGAGTTAAAAGTCACAATGGGCTCTTTCCCCCAAGGATGAGGTAACCTGCTAGTTCAAGTTGCTCGTTACTACAATTAAATTTTGTTATAGATACTGTAGGTCAGATGTAACAAAACCTTTAGTTATATTAAATGGGTTAGTCAAATACCAGTTAGTGATTGGCTAAACACAGTCACGTGATGGAGGCACATTGGTTATGTTCGCCCATGGGCAGAACATTTTTGTAATGTTCTCCCTTGGGAAAACATTTTCATGTAACAAATGACAAACAATACCAAACGATTGAACGATCTTATTTTTCATGCAATCGATAGGATAAATTTGCCTATTCCATATAATGTGAAAAAGCAGATTTGACCGTATAATATAACAGATGATGACTTTTGTTGTCGGGAACATGTACCAAACGTTCCACCCTCAGGGTTTGAAATGCTATTTCTGGAGGCTATAAGTCCCAAGACGAATGTTCCCGACAACAAAAGTCTTTCCCCCAAGGTTATAAGTCCCTTGACTTCGTCTTGGGACTTATAACCTCCCTCAATAGCATGTCAAACCCTTCGGGTGGAACATTTGGTATGTTCCCTCCCCCACTAGTCATCATCTATATATTATCACAGGGTAATTTTGCAGACTGTCCAAAATTGTTTTCATGTTTCTTTATTTTCGTGCCCTGATACAGTGAGAAATCTGAAATAGACAGGTGTTTGTCATGGTTTTTTAGGTCCTCATCATTGTGATGTTTCCCTGGACTAGCAAATTGGATTTCAGTTTGCAGGTCTATGTGTTTATAGTTGTATTAAAGCATTTTTCTATGTTACATAATGAATCATATGACCATTTCTAACAGTTTGTGCAGGGCATTCCCAAGGACATTTCACCTACATTGTTCATTGATTTGACAGTGAGATGTACTCGAGAAAAAAAAAAAGTCATTTTTACTTTAATCAAACTTCAATCATTTTTCAGTTTATCACGAAAATAAAAAATAATAATTTGACAGTATGGGAGTGAAAAAGGGAACTCGTTAATTATCTGATCTCTCATATGTTTCACTTTTCTTGTTTATTATGTTCTTCCCTTGAAGTTGTTGTTTGCTTCGGAGGAGGGACATGAAATCACTGTGTACATATGATATAATTGCATGACACATATCTCGTCTCGTTAGTTGCGATTAACGCTTTGTAAAAGATGTATCAACCTCTTTGACTGCTAACTGTGGCCAAAAATAGCAGATACAGTAATTGTCCATCGTAAAGCATGGTACAAAGGGGTCGGGGGGGGGGGGGGGGGTCGGGAGGAAGGGGACGGGGTGATGAGTACCCCTATATATTCATCATCGCAGTGACAAGGGCCCCTTTGTGAACTTCCACTCCATCTCCGACAAGCAGACAAAAGTGTGTCAAAGTGCGTGTGCCTGGGAACACAAAATGCTCTCTGTTTCGTCTTAACCCTTACCCTGCCTTGTGAAACCAGTGGTCACGTACTGTAGTTTACATGGTTTTTCGGCTGCAGTGGGTAAAGATGCTTTGAAACTTTCATTTTCTGTCAGAGAACTGGAAAATGCAGTCTTGCTAAATCTGTGCCTTATCTTGGTAGCCTTGTGGGGCTATTTGCAGTGTCACACCCTTTCTAGCGTGTTTGTCCAACTGTTACTGCGGTCAAGTTTATGGAACATTTAGCCATTCACAACTAATAGCTCATGAGTGTTCAATGAGGAATAGACCTGTTGGCACAAAAGGGGTTAATGCACACTTTGTTGTGACGAGGGTCTGAGTCTAAGGACTGATCTCAGTGCGTTCAGCAGTCGTGATGTTAAAGGTGCATTGCGTTAGAATTAATCTCTACTTTAAAATAGGGCTTCTCTCTTTTTCATTCTCTGCCATGTGCTGATGAAACATTGGTAATACATATGGGTTTTCAAACTTTGCTCTACCTTGGTGATGATGAAGTGATAGCTTGTGGGGATGAAGCTTGTAAATCCAAACTCTTAAACTCTGGACCCATTTAACATTTTGTGAAGATTCTAAAAGAAAAAGAAAAAAAAAACACTGAAAGTTTCACTCATAAATTCAAGAGAGAGCATCAGGATAGGTGGGTTTTTGCTTCATTTGCATGTTTGTTTTAAAATAGAGTAATAAGTTCTCAAAACATGTCATCCTTTATAGTCATACTTGTCTCTGTATGAGCTCAGAAATGTGGGTTCTTTAGGCACTTCCATGCCTTTTTGAAGGAGTTTCTCAACATGGTGCACAAGTATTTGCTTATCATGTGTATTTTTAAAAGTACTACATAACATGGGTAAAACTACTGGTCCAGAGGAAAGAAAGAAATAATGGTACTATGTAAATAATTCCCCCAAACTGCTTTGAACTTTTGGCCAAAACATGCACTGCAGCTTTAATATGGAGTCGTCATCATACACACTCAGGATGTGTTTGTTGTTTCATCACAACTGCAGGGGGGACAGGGAGTGAAGTTTGTAGGCCTTTGGGACAGTTGTTTACAGGAAGGTGATGAAGAGTGATCGCAACCAGAAGGAAAAGTATCCCCGGGGGTCGGAGAGGATAATCCCGCGGCCGTTTTTTAGGACATCGCGGGGAGAAAGTGTCTTCGCCCTCAATGTTTTTACTTTCATCAGCTGCAAGAAATTGATCGAACAAGAGAAAGGCAATTCTCTGCAGCGTGTGGGCACTTGTGACCTGCTGCGAGTCGTATCTGGAATTTCTGGCAGGACATGATTTTTTTTCTTTGTACGTACAAAGCTCCCTTTTCAAGGGCCCTTTACATACAGTTATCGCTGTTTGCAGTAACAATCGGGAGTGAAGATAACTGTAGCCAAGTGCATCAGTGCGATGGCAGGTTTTGATTGAAGAATAGAGTCAGAAAAGAAAAACAGACAAACAAACTTTAGTGGCAAAACACTTCTGCCAAGTATAAGTCACCAGTGGATAACGTAGTTATTTTGACCAATGGAATTGCAAGGTTGCCTATCCATGGTCAGTTCAAAATCAGTATGCATTATAACCTTCTTCGAATAGGCCTACAGCTGTATTATTGGTTGTGAGTCTAGTTGCCTAACACTAGTAGAAAAATATGGTATTTCATATCCATGAGTTCAGGGATTCAGACAGGTTTTCCAAAAGCTCTGTTGCTAGAGATTGCCTTTTGCTGGTGATATGATTCCATGTCATTTGATAATCCTCTGCTCTCTTCAATAATGGTTGCGATGACTACAAGATTAGGGTCTTCGACAAAGACTATTTCCCACACTCCCAAGGGCACCACTGCAACACCTGCAGCTAAAGCTGACCACATGCCATTCAGCTTAAAGAAATGTTCCAACACATTACGAGACGTTACAAGGCTTTGTATGTTTGTTTGCTTTTCATTTTCCATCAGACAAGATGTCTGTATAGCCCATATTCTGGGGGACATTCATGAAACATTTTGTTCCGACAAGTTTGCTCTCAGCCAATCAGATGCAAGGATTTTAGTAGCTTTTAAGAGTTTGTCAGACAATATATCTGTCAGTGACAAAGTGTGTCTTGAAATGCCTCCAGGTGCTCTAGCTGGTCTTCCATGAGGTCCAGGGGTGTTGTGGGCACTTGGGGTAGACCTTTTTTTGCCACTTTATGCACCCTGTACTTTGCAATATTAAAGTGAACGAACAAGATCTCTTATGTGCTTGCAACATAACTTTCTCACGCACGGGACTTCCATTGTATTGTCCTATCCAAGGGACAGAGTGTTTTGTCTCTACTAGAGGGGACGGCATGGTAACACACAACATTGCTCAGTAAAACTCACTTGGGTTTGAACCTGCGCCAGAACCTGAACCATTTAATAGAAGGGTAGACATGCTACTGACTGAGCACCTTGCTGCCCCTTCATGATGTCATATGATGATGTAAACAATGGCCATGATGTATGCGGCATACTTTCACCAGTTCTCATGTTCTTGCATCTTTCCTTTCATTTGTATTCGGCCCCTTGTGCGACCCGACCCTGTGAAAAGGAAGAGCGAAACCGCAGACTTGCCCATTTTACTATAATTTCATTTCCATTTCCTGGAAGATAGGAAGGAAATAATATTTTGGATGACATAAGAAAGACATTACAGTCCGTATATCTACTCTTCCTCTTTTCTCCGGTACCACCTACACACATGAAGTTGACAATCCCAAATCCTGTTCTAATTGGAGTTGTCAGAAAGTTGTTCTCGTTAAATTGTTGCATTAGCGAGTGGCTCAAAGTTGGCAGCCAGCCCGGAGAAGCACATCTCCACATGCCAGACGGGCCGTCCCGGTCCGCAACTGGTCAGATTTCCCCCCATATCCCCTCCTACTCATTTGCTTGCCTGCAAGCGAGCGAGCGAGCGAACGAGTCATCCTGTCGGTGGAAGTTGTCCCCGTGTGGATGTACCGGTCTGCCCACGTACGTCAGTCCAGCCTGAATGAGAAGGAAATCCCTTCTATTAAAGTGTTTATATCGTCCTTCATTCCTTTGATCACTCCGCCAAGCCGTGCTGCTGGGAGGAGGGAGAGAATCAAACCTGTGCCACTCCTTGTAATCGAGGAAACTTTCGTTTTGACGCAGCATCCTCGGTAGACTGACCGGCCTCAACCAAGTGCCATTGTTGTACGTTATGTTAGCCTTTGCATCATCTGCCTTGTTGCCTCGTGACACGCCGGCAAAACTTTCACTCTGCCCCCGTCCGGGCACACCTAAAAAATCTGCTCTTTAATTTGGAAAACGCAGACAAACTCCCGTCTAGTCTTTCACTTTCTGTCTACACCCTTCCAAAGCTGTTTGTGGACGAACGTATTATGTAGTATATAAAGGTGCAGAAAGTTCATGCTTCATCAAGTTCTGACGTTGGGAAGTCCACAAAAGTGTTTGTGGACATTTGACATCAGTTTTTGTAGGTGATAATACTCTTTCATTGTTTTCAAGTTCATCGTGCTCACAGATGTTGAAGAATTCAGCCAGCAGTGACAATTTCAAGCCAGCAGGATTTGTCGCTTTCTCAATGAACTATGATAGAGCTCACTCCGATGCTTTGTTCAGGAATAAAGTGCTCCCCGTGCTGCGTGATCTGTATAGCTGTCAACCCCTCAGAGCAGCTCTTTGAAATCGTTTGACAAGCTTCGCCTGCTGACGGAGCCCCAGTGAATAAGTCGGATTAATACTTGGGAGTTATAATGGTGTATCGTGATGCAATGTGACTCATTTTGTCAAAATTCCAGAGTTTAGACACACGAGAAACCACACAGCTAATCTTGCCTGGATTTCAAGAAGCCTTCCATCCAGCTCAAGCTGTTACTTGTCAAAAATTTCTTCAGATTTTCTACATTATCCCCCTCTCATTCTTTAGTTTTGTTGTGACAACTGTGCCAATCCTTTGCTCCGTATGATCATGACAGTTCTCTGCTAGGAGCCCCTCCCACCCTTTCACTGTGGATTTAGTTTGGATGTGTAGAAGGCAAGGACCTCAACTTGTTTTGCGCGATGACATTTCGAGGGTCGCATTTGTGTTGAAACCTGCCTGAGGGCCTTGGAATTGCTTTAAGGCGCTTACGACTGTCACTGACGAGAGGTCATACAGGATTAATGTTGTTGTTTTTTTTTCAGTTGTGTAGCATATTCTGTCTCCCACGCACAGTACTTGTACATGTGCACATGTTTTGGAGATCCTGTACATGTACATCAGCTGTGGTGCGTTGAGATTTTTGACCACGTTTTCTTTCCCATCCCCCGCAATGAATCAGTGCTGAACAGGCTTAGCACTGTTGCATCTCTGTGGTACAATCACTTTGTTTCCATTGCAACGAGGAATCCCCCAGAAGCAGGATCCCCTTCTCAAAATTTCTAGAAGGGATCCATGCCTTTTTAAAGTGCCAGGCATTGTTTCAGTGATCAAGAGACTTGTGTTTCTGGATGATATTGTAATTGCATGAAACGGAATATTTCCAAGACTAAAGTAACAGTTAAAGTGGAAGAGAAAGGTAATTGTTTTGGTGCAAAGTGCAAGTACCTTCTTTGAAGAGCTACAGTATTTCACAAGTCGGACTCACAAGACGTTGAAAAGGTTGGCACGCTTCTCGCGAACCCGCCCCAATCCTTTCGCAAACAGCTGATATCTCTGTCTTCGACTGCTCTTGAGGCGCGAGGTGTCGATGATGCTCGCTACATGGGGATGGATGCCAGCAGAAATTAGTTCCAGACAGATTATCGTGTAAAAGAATGTGTGAGTATACAATATTTTTCTCGCACCGCTTGGCCAGAGATTGAGCTCACAGCTGTTTCAAGCCCATCTATTTCACATACCTTGACTCTGCTGCTGTCGTCGTCGCTTCACATTCACACATGTTGCCGCGACGACAGATGTCCTCGCATTGTACCGTGTCAGTTTTTGTAGCAGCAGTCTGAATTGTGTTTGGAGTGCTCGGCAAAAGAGATAGACGACTCCCGCAGAGAAGACTCCTTTGGACTAATTTTCCAGCTTCCGAAATTGGGAACCACACCACTTTGAGTATATGGTACATGGAGCGCTGCCAGCCAGCAAGTAATCAGTCTTCAGTCTGTAGTGCACACATCAACACTGGAGGAATGTGATTAATGGTATTGGATTACTTGATCTTGATCTGTGGAGCATCCATTGCAGATACTTAATAGAGGATAGCATCCTTTACAGAAACTTGAGAGGATACTCCAGCTTCCTTCTCATTTGTTGATGCTGTTGTTTTTGTGTTTTTTTCTTTTTGCAATCATAAAGACATCTTAAATGCTGGATTTGGAAAAGAATTTGATGTGCTGTTTACCAAGTCCCTGTTCATGTGTTGGTATGTTTCGGATTCTTGGACTAGCGCTCTCTCCACAAGTAAGTGTATCCCCCTGTTCTGTTTTGTTTTTTATATGTGTGGAGTAAAAGAGTGTTTTAGTTTGTATATTTTATGAAATGATACATCATTGGCATTACAAACTACAATGTAAGTGCACAATACAGTAAAGAGAAAACATTTGTAATGATTTTGCAAAAGAGAGACAAGAAAAAAAATGGAAGGAATTAACTCAATAAACTTGACAACTAAAATCAGTCAATTAATGCATATGTACAGAGCATGTAAAAACGAGATAACTCTTTTTGCTTCGATAAGCATGAACATATCTATTTATTCTGTTATCCTAAGTATTCCTCGAGGATTTTTAACATCAACATCTTTTTAACACAAGGACACAAAGGCAAACTTTCCATTATGAGTCCTTCCAGTAGATATTGATGAGAAACTTCCTGCTTTCTTTTCGCGTTTCCTTTTTTAGCTGCAAGATGCAGTTTTAATTCCTCGTTATGTAATCAGATAATTTGGAATAGATTGGGGTGCAGATAAAATCGAGGGTGTGAGGGCGCCTGCTTCAGTGTCTTTGTTAAAGCTTCTCTGTCGTACACTTGTGGTTGGTTGTCACAGAATTTTCCCATCAGATGGAACTTGTCATCTTTAAAGGGATGTTATAGTTTTGGTTGAGACAGGGATTTAGGTTTTAACGTTTTGCAAAATTACTAGACAGCACTTATGCAATCCTAGGAGGAAGTAAAAGTTCATTTGATGAAAAATGGCCTTGAAATGGCTGAGATATCCAAACACATGAGATCATAATAAAAGTTGAGTCCCACCCTTTATTAGGACCTCTTTGTTTTACTGTGTTTTTGGACATCTCAGCCATTTCAAAACCAATTTTCATCAAATGACTTTGAATTACTCTTAGATTTGTATGCTCTTGAATATTTCATATACTGTAAGTGGTTACTGATAATCTCGCAGACAATTAAAATCTGAATCCCCATCTCAAACAAAGCTATACCATCCCTTTAAATCTACTGTAAATCACCAAGCAAAGATCTTTTCACAGCCAAGACTTGACAGTTGATTCTGGAGATGTCAAAAGACCACTGTTGTTACGAACAGAATCAAGCAAGTGCAGATCCATACATAATGATCTTTAATGCAAACAAACACAAAATGTACCTCATTAATGAATTAACAACAAAAACCCAAATTTAAATTGATTATTGACTGACTGAAACATTCATTAAACTTTATAGATGTTATTATATTTGAATGTTTGGTGATGTAAAGTCCAACATGTATTCTAGCACAAAGCACAAAGCCATATAATAGTTAGTATTTCTAATGTCTGCTGGGAACTCTGTGAATGTCGACCGAAATGCAGGTTGATGTTTTAAAAGTTTTAGATTGTCTTTGATGATATTTGATACCAAACTGCAACCATCTGATGTGTGAGGAAAACTGAGAGGCAAAAAACTCCTAAAAGAAAAGTGGTACCATAGTGTGTAGTGTTTTATCTTGTACTTCTAGCATTTTCTTTTCCAAATATCAACCACTGTATTAAGTGTACATGCTATACTTTTGTTCTGGTTTGTCAAACACTTGGGTATTAACAGTGCCAATGGGACGAAAATCAGAACAAAAACAAGAGCAAGATATGTATGCACACAAATTCAAATATGAAACATCCATGGTAGAGCAATACAGCTGGGTAGTATTTGATGCACATATTGTATAGATTCTCCCTAGCAACCAGAAAGGATTTCCAAAGCTTGCCAAACACAGCAAGAACCTGGTATGTCTGTATTGCAAAGTCTTCAGTGAAACCAGGAGAGTTTACAATTAATATCTCATTATCTCATCACCAGTTCCTTAGGGATAGTGTATCCATTAACCCGTTGAAGACGAGTCCCAAATATACTCGGATATTAGTGCCTATGGGAAATACATGTTGTAGCAACATCAGCCTGCCCTCATGTGTGTGGGTTAATTTTCATAATTCATGCCAATGAGGCCTCCTTGTGTTTACAAATTGTTTCACTCCTCAGGTTTGAATGCTGTGATGGATAGGCCTATTGCATGCCTTCAGTTCCCCAGCAGGAAGTTCTGTCTGATGGTAGTTGGGTAGTTGAGTAGTCTGGTAGTAGTCCCTAGATTAAATGGGGAATGAAACCCCAATACATGTACACTGTACATGTGGATTGAGTGAATGCAGCAATATTAGTTGAACACAGCAGCAAAGTTTGAGGAAAATTGGACAATTTGTTGAAAAGTGATGAATGTTTAATATTTCAGTGCCTCCACCTCTGGATGGGAAGACTACTACAGTTTTGATATCACTGCAGGACAACAATGCAGAAATGTTAAAAATTTCATTTTTTTAAATAAACAGTACACATTTCCTCAACTTGTTACTGACATACATAAAGGATATTCTTTCTGTTTTCAGAAAGAGGTACTTGTATCACCCAGTCAAATGCTCTTTAATTACACCAGAAAAGTGAAAATATTTTGATTTTTTTTTTTTTGGTATTTTTTAAAATATTATTGTCTGTGAGTGACGTCACCAAATATTGTAGTCTTAACATCCGATAATGACAGCACTGCAACTTTAAAACTTTATAACTTTTCAATGAATTTTCTGATTTTCCTCAAACTGTTGCAGACATGCTGTATAGTACGAAAGCTACTGCTGCATTAACTCAATTTACATGTATATTTGGGTAACATTCTCCTTTAAAGTAGGAAGGGCATGTCTTGTAGTAAGTCAGGAGGTGAAGACTTGATGAGTAGGAGCAAGTTACGAAAGAGCTACAAGAAATTGGGCTCAAGGACTTCGAGTGAGTAAGATTAGAGGAGGCGCTTTGTCAAACGCGATGCAGCGGATCGACGATTTGCAGCCGAAGGCGCAGGGTTCTGAGACGCGAACAAAAGTGCACAGCCGTGGTGGGTCTATAATGCTGTTCCTCGTGGGATGATAGCCGGGAGATCTGGGAAATGAATCACTGTATCGTGAGCTTTAAGACCTCTGTCTGTGATTTCTCATTTTAGATGTCTGCCAGACATGGTCCAGATGGACATGACAGCGCACTTTCACACCTTGTTTTTACATTGACGCTTTCAGATGTACGCACATTGTACTTCTGTAGATGGATAGACACATGAGCGTAGGTAGTGCATAGATGCTCATTGCATCTTGGAAGAAGGAATGTGCTCTGCTCGTTCGCTTGCTTGACTGCTTATTTTAATCTTTCACTTCCCGGCTCAGTCAATGGGAAATGTATCAACAACTAATAATCAAACATGATCAGTAAACGAAACATTTCCAGGGCAGCCTGAAACATTGTATATGATGTCTCTGCCCTTCCACTCTAGTGCAATTGTTTATACTTGTACCACATTGATGCTGTGATGACAGATATCTGTCATCTGCTACAACTTCTCTGTGGTAACAAGAACACTCCTCCCTTTAATACAGTATTATACACGTAGTCGCTTTCTCTTCCAACTTTCCCAGGGGCCATTCGTTATTAGATAGTCTTGCAGTCGAACCTATGGTCCATTCGTTCGTGGTTAAATGTTTGAATGCCATTATAGTGTATATCATTTTACGCTCTTGAATGTAATCATGTAATATTGCATCATGTTATGTAACATTTAATAATGTTAATGTAGGTTATGTCACATTTAATTCTCTAAAAATGTAATTACCTCTTCTGTTATGTTAATTGTTATGTTTAAATGTTAGTTAAATTGAAGGTCAACTGCTCTTGTATTGTCACAGAAAATACAATGAATTGTAGCAGGACAGATTTTAAAGGTGGTCTTTAGGATTTTGTACTATGAATGCCTGGGTAGCTTATAGTAATGTAATGAATAATGTGTGTAAATCTCCTACATGTAAAACTGCATTTAGATTTAAATTCAGCAAGTGGCATTATACTTCATAGTTCGTGGAAACCTTGGGTTATATCGTAGAAAACTAGCCATAAAACACAATGACAGACTGTACACAATCTTCATCTATCCCCGACTAACAGGACGTATCCAATTTTAAACGGGTTTGTTGGCAAGTTTTCACCTGGACAAGAACCAGAGGGCATCACAGCAAGTCCACAACAAATTCTTACAACAGCAACAGCAACACCAGCAACGACCGTGATAGAAAAATTATGCATTTTTTTTTTTAATTGAGTAGATTTTTCTCATTCTTCGACCGAGGTTATTCGCACCGAATGAATACATTCAGTTCAGGGGGGCATTTCAGGAAGCGTTTTGTCAGATATTTCGTCTGACAAAATGTTAGAAGCTACTGAAATCCTTGCGTCTGATTGGCTGAGAGCAAATTTGTCCGACAAAGTTGTCGGACAAAATGTTTCATGAAATGCCCCCAGAAGGCCCATTCGCACACAAGAGATACCAGTTTTGGGATTGCGATTGAAAAATTGAAATAGTGTTCGTTTCTGTTCGCACATGCCCCCCCCCCCCCCGAAAAAAAGCCACTCCACCCACCCAACCCCCTCCCCTTTTTTTTCCAGTTTTTTGTTTTGTTTTGTTTTTGTTTGTTTTTAAGAGCTCCAATAAAGAAGCCATGCATTTAAAGCATTACATACCATATTTGCACATGCTTTTAATCCAAATCATGGCCCTACAATGATCATAAGTGTGCGCATCAGTTACTGTAAAAGTGGATATTTTCGCGCGACTAATTTTTCGCGCTTCGCCGGGTAAGAAGAGTTACGCGTGTTTTTAATTCCGCGGAATCAAGACATCGCGCACAGGAGCATATGGCAAGCAAAAATATTTGCGTGCTTTTATTTTTGGCGCAAGTTTCTGGTTGCGCGAAATGCGCGAAAATTTCAATATAATGTTTGTTATCACACATTAGTATGCGAGTGTCAAGATTCAAGATCGTCGGTGGATTTTGTTAATGAATGCTGGTATGCACTATTATTTCTTTTGGACATCTGAGTGACCTTTTTAATATACTTACAGTTTACTTTTAGCTATTTAAGAGTTTAGAATTTCTCATCTATTGACATCTATCTACATTTTCACATCCCAAGGTCACTATCTTAAAACTTGATGGAGTGGGGGGAGGGGAGGAGGGGGGAGGGGGGAGGGGGGAGGGGGGAGGGGAGGGGGAGATGCACTGTATTGGGGATTGACCAATGGCCTCTGTTTGAAGAAAGTCTCGTGTCGGGACTTGTGCGTTGTGACAGCCTGACTTACTTCCAGCTCTCCCAGGTCCGTGAAAGCAATACCTGTATCGTTCACCTTCCAGGCAATGAGTCATGTTGTTTTTGAGTGTGTGTGCGTGTGTGTGCGTGTGTGTGTTGTGTGTGTGTGTGTGTGTGTGTGTGTGTGTGTGTATGTGTGTGTTGTGTGTGTGTCTCTCTCTCTCTCTCTCTTTCTCTCGTGTTCTGCTCTCTGTGTATCCTCATCAATTGATTCTTGTAATTGACGGCACCTGCCCGATAACACCATTCTGACGGAACAATGAATTTTTAAAGTTGGTCTTAGGAATTTTTTTCAGCTCTGCTTGGAAGTTTTTCACTGAAATATTTTGCTGTGTACAAGTAAAATGGAAGTTTTCTCATTTTTATGATAATGGTAAATATGATGTTGATACCAATTGTAGTAATTGTTGCAGTGATGAGAGTGATGATTGTTATTAAATTTTTAGTATAATAGTAGTATCTGTTTGTACTGGTGGTAGTAGTAGTAGTAGTAGTAGTAGAAGTAGTAGTAGTAGTAGTAGTAGAAGTAGTAGTAGTAGTAGTAGTAGTAGTAGTAGTAGTAATAGTAGTAGTTAATCGTTGGATGCCAGACAAACTAAGGATGCATAGCAAGTATTTGAATTATACAGGCACCTTCAATTTCAGTGTTTTAATAGTGACAGGTGTTCTGATTTATAGGGGAACACTGAAAGTGCCCTCAATGCTCAACAATGTATAAGGTTTGATAAACAGTCCCCATTCACATGCAAAAATTAGAACTACCAGGGTATGCCAAAACTAAAACTGTGCTCTGTATTGATCAAAATCTGATAAAAGTTATCAAAGTTATACATCAATGATATCTTACCTTCTCTCTCTCTCTCCTTGTCTCTCTCCTCTTTCTCTCTCTCTTGCTTTTGCTTTCGTTGTCTTTCTGTCTCTCTTTCTCGCTTTTACGCCAACAGCTGCAGGGTCTGAATGCGAAGGCCAAAGTGGAGAAGAGACAGATGGAAGAAAGACACAATCTCGTTCAGGAGCTGGTGAGTTTTGAAATACACTGTGCAGTGTGTCCCCACAAAAAATTACAATCAGATTTTCGCATTGATAACACCCAATATGATTAGACTGTGACAATGCTACTTCAGGGTCTTAAAATATACCATCTGTAATACAATGTAGCTCTATTTTGCAGAAAACCCCATTCAGTTTGGTTAAGTGGTCACAGTGAAATGGAAATGTGGATTGTTGTAAAGCATGTCATAGGTCTGATTCTTCCAAGTTTGGCACGTGGATGCCTTTGGAACTGTATATTAATGTGTGCACACAGTGGACAGAACTTGGAAGGGATTCCTGACATGTTCTACAAAACTCCTCATTTCTCTTTGACCACTGAACCAAATCGAATGGGGTTTTCTGTAAAATGTGGGTAATGAGTTATAGTTTTATACCCTGAAATTGTATTTGGATTGATTCACTATTTGTAAAGCTATCATTGCAGAGGGTACCGTTGTATTTTTTGGGGGGACATACGGTATATGCAGACCATATCTTGATTTCTCTTTGAAAACTATAAAACTGGAAATATTCACAGCATGAAGCTTCCACCAATTGGAGCCAAAGGCCTTTTTAGCAGCTTGAAACTTTTGCAAATTGCCAGCCACGACAAAAATTACAAGTATACATGTACTATTTGTACTGGATAGGAAATAGTGAATGAAAGAATGTTGACATTGAAGAAACTGACAAATTATATGTGCAATAAATACCTTTTTTTTTTTCTCAGTGCTGAAGGAGAAAAAAATCCACAGGAAAATTTATTTGGTCATGTCTGTGATATACACTGTATGACTGAAACATTTGACCATGAACTTATTGCCATCTTTGTACTTTAATGCTCCCCCCCCCCCCCTTAACCAAGCTCAGCAATAATGTATAAATTAATATACTTGAGTACAATTAATGGTAATCAGGATTAGTATTTTTTCACTATCTGTACATGGAAACTTTATATAAAGGATATACACGGTACTCATTATGGCATCTCACATAAATCAGTGCAAAGGATCTTCAACAGGCTAGTTGGCAATGTAGCTTCGTCATCAGCCAAGCATGGGCGTGAATTATTGTGCTTTAGGTGCAAGAAACTGAAACTGTACGGAGACAAAGCGTGTGAAAACAGCGCTGGAAGGTTCAATGGTGTGTCATTGAGCACACTATGAAGAGAAAATTTAAACTAAAACTCATAACAACTCACGTTGACTGGAGCTTTAGAGAGTAGTGAGTTGCCATTGAAGTATTAAATAATAAGTAGGTTATCTAATCAAAACACACACACACACACACACACACACACACACAAGGAAACAAGGAAACACATAGGAAATTTTCCCTGAAGTACGAAAAGAGATACTGTGTACAAATCAGGACACCCACACCAGCTGCTCGTATGGAATATGCTGCAGTTGTCCATTCGATACTGGAATATTGAAAGCATGTCTTCTCAACAGTGCAGTTTTTTGTAATGACGTGTATGAGCTGATACGATTTTGCATCATCAGATCATTATTTAAAATAGCACAGATAATACTTTTTTTGCTATACGTATCACGGAAATCTCACTGCCGAGAGTAAATAAATACTTGTGAAATCAGCAACATGTAGAAATATTGGCTATCATGTCCGAGGTGGCAAACCGCGAGCTTCGCTTCTTGAAATGTGACAATACCTAGCTTTCATTTTGTTGCTGCAGTTCTCGATCGCGAATTCCACCACTTGCAACATCACTCAAGTCAGGATCCACGAAATGCGTTTTGAAAATCCATGGCTTATACAGTGAACCGCTAAGAGTGTGTTGTGGAAGAAGTGTTCCCTTGACACTGGCAAGGTGTATTTCCTGCTGAGAAGCATTCAGAATACGCGGATGAAATGCGACGCAAGTGTTCGTGGCAGTTGATTGATTTGAGCCTGTGAATTTTCTTCAAGAGGAGGACGGGCAAAATGAACAAAGGTTCAGCTGAGGAAATTTTTTTTTTGCTTGTTTTGAGAAAAAAATGTATGATAATTGTAATTACTTTCTAGGAGTTGAATCTCTGTGAAAAACATTTCAATTTTTTTTTCGACCGATTCTCCCCAATTTGTTGTGGTGTTCGCAGGACAGTTTATGGAACGTGACCTTTGACCCTGCCAAGTCACCGTTCATGGAGGGTTACCTCTTCAAACGAGCCACCAATGCCTTCAAGACGTGGCACAGGTGAGTCTGCTGCGACTGGAATGATTACTCCCCTATGATGAATTACTGTAAAAGTGGAAATTTTTCGTGGTGTGGAAATATTCATGCATTTGGCGCGACCAGAAACTAGTGCGAAAATTAAAGCATGCGAATATGTTTGCTTGTTATGTATAACATGATGTATTGTTTTGATTCCACGGAAATTGAAATACAAGTATGTGAAATTCGTCTTACCCAGGCCAAGCAGGAAAAGTGCTCACACAAAAATGTCCACTTTTACAGTAAGCAGAAGATAATATCTGCTTTGCAAACAATTAATTGTATGTTAGAGTTTGCTACAGTTTCTTGATATTATACCTTTAATTATATGTTTGTTTGTTTTTTTGTTTGTTTGTCTGTTTACCTAAATGTCTACTTTTCTTTTTATGGGGGGGGGGGGCATGGAAGGGGGAAGGGGTCTTTGTGGAAGAAACATGGAGGAAATGGATTTTGTCCCCAATGAATTTGTCTTATTTGTTCAAATTTTTCACTTTTCTCGCATAATAAAAGAATGCTTGACTTGTAAGTTGATTCTCTGTGCAGAAGAATCCACTGCATGTAAACAGTTACTACTATCCCATCCCATCGTGGCTTCTGCTGTCATCAGCATGATCATTGGATGTCAGTTTTCATCTTAAAATCTTGTTCACAGTTGTTACGTCTAGCGCCATGATGGCATGGCTTCGACCCCTCACCCTTTTTGCATGCCAAGTTTTCCCTATCCTTACCACAGGACCTCATTCATCGAAATGTGTGCCACAAGTCTGTGCAAGGTTCTCCTGGCCAAAGCTGATTTTTTTTTTTTTTTTTTTTGCGTGGTGATTGGGTGGGGCCATATGACTCCACTCTGAGTCGATGATGGGATGTTGTTGTTGTTGTTGTTTGCTGGCCATTATATTTGACTTTCTGTCTGTTTGTATAGACATAATATATTGTATGTCATCTCTTTTTTTTGGGGGGGGGGGGGGGGGGAGGCAGAATCACTGAGAAATTACTCCATGTTTGATAGAAAATTTACCAGTAAGAACATCTGGTGTTAGAATCAAAAGGGATTTTTCCTGTATTTAATTCCATCGAGAATGAACTGATTTTGCTGCAATACACGTTTCCCATAGACACCTGCTCGAGTGTACTTGGGACTCGTCCTCAACGAGTTACAGAGAAGTTGGACCTACTCAGACTTAAGTCTCGCTGAAATATGCCTATAGACATGGCTCGACACCAACTTTTTTGTTTGGTGGCTTGATGGGGCCACCAAAATCCTAAATTTCAAATTTTTGGTGGCCCGAGAGAAAAATTTGGTGTCCCCCCCAAAAAAACAATAAAAAACATTAAAAGTCCTTATTCTTTAATGAGTCAAATATTTAAGATTTATGATAGTAAGAATTAGAAGTTGGACATATCTACTCATAAATAAACTTCAACAAACTTGCAACACTCACTCTCAGGCATTCATTCAGTCCTTTTCATCCATCCTTTGAACAAATTTAACTGCTAATTTCCGGCGCAAAAAGTTACGAATTTATTGACATACTTTTCAAAAAATTTTGGTGGCCCGAGGCGGGCCACCAAATTTGCCCTTTTTTAAATTTTGGTGGCCCGACTTTCATTTTTGGTGGCCCCGGGCCACTGAGCCACTGTTAGTGTCAAGCCCTGCTATAGATATCTACCAGCTATTGCAAAGAATGCACTTGCCCCCTAGCAGTGATGCACATTGAAACAAATAGAACAGCACTTCGAACGTCACCACTTGCACTGCACGAGCATCTGCAGGATACAGTGTACATGCAGCACTAGAAGCAGAGACTCCAACTCTCCCGTTTTTGACGGGAGATCTCCTACCGAAAACCCATTTTTGCAAAATCACCCGTTCTCCCGCTTGAGATTTAATTTCTCCCACCCTGGCTCTGTGTCTCCCGTCGGAAAGGATTTCTTACTTTGGATTGCTATTGTATGTTGAAAAAATAAGCCTTAGATAGCACCAGAGAGCATCTAGAACCCTAGGAACTTCGTGCTTTGCATACATCAACTTGGAGTCTCCCGTTTGCTAGGGGTTTCAGGCGGGAGAATCTCCAGATCAGAAGGTGCTTTGGGTTGGAGTCTCTGTAGAAGGAACGTAATGGGAGAGTCATCAAGTATTAATTACCTTGTGTGTGTGTTTGTGCTGGGTTGTTGTTTTTTGTGTGTGTGTTGAATGTGCAAGTAGCACTGCTTTGTGGCTGTCAGCAGAAGGGTACGAGGACTTCCCTTGAAAGCGAGACTCTTGTCATTCCGCAAGAAACAGGCCGGGTTGAGCCGTTTGGTTTCGGTGAAACTGGAGAACAGAGGGGGGAAGAGTAGAAGGGGGAAGGAGGGGGGGCCAACATTTTAAGCAAAAACAGGAAATTTGCGTTGGATCAAATCCAGTACCGCCGAGGCAGACTCTACGTGTGGTTACTCAACCTTGCATGGGTGGAGAATACCAGATGGGATCTTTTGGATGGCTGCAAGCTGTTGGATTCACCGACGACTGTTATGTGCAAATGTTTGATGATACAAACCATACAATGATTCCCCCCCCCCCCCACACACACACACACACAGAATAAACAAATGAATAGCTAGATAAATGAATGAATTTAGGGTTTCAGCATGTAAATGGCCTTGTAGAGAATGGCACATACCGTACAAGTCTTGTAATTTAATTTTGTAAATTGTGCATCATACGACTAAGTTCAGTTTTTGTGGTATTTAGGTTTGTCAGCATGATGAGTCAGTAGTCATTCAGGAAATTAGGCATATTAAAGAAAAACCTGTTCTGAATGAAATCACTGAAATAAAAACAGCTGACATTGGTTTGAATATGGTGTGGTTATGACAGGACCTTTTCTACGTACTGTACATAGCGGCCAAGTCTGTGTGATTCTGTAGGAAACTCCTTGAAAATTTTTGACTTTATCTTCACTTCCTGTCGGGATGATGTACAATATTGTAGTGCAATGTAGCCTTCCTGATTGTCTGTTTGTTTGTCCGTCTTGAATTTGTGTAGACAAACCCTTTTTTTCCAATGTCTTGTAGGGTCTCCATATGAAATCTTATGAGAAGAAAAGGTCATGAACCCTTGCAAAACTCTGAAAGTTATGACAAAATTTTGGCTCAGATACAAGTGTCTTGAATCTTGGAATCAGAGTTATCATACTAAGTCACCCTCCATGTGACGCATCCTGATGACTGGACAGAATTCTAATCTAGACACGAGCTTTTTGATTTGATGGAAAGTCCATGGTTATGTTCAAGCTTGAGCTAATCAGCTTCGTTTTTGCAAGTTCGTGGGAGTCTGGTTGATACGGCCAAGATATACATTTTCCTTCAAGCATTTCAGCCGAGTTTGATCATCTTGATCCCATTCCACAGGCAGACTTCCTTTTTTTAGAAAGGAAATGAAATGTATGATATGTGATAGTGATTAAGTGAAAGGAAATGGGTTGATGTATGATTTGTGATAGTGCTGGTTAAGTGCACAAATTGGTTACACAAGAAGAAGAAGAGGAAGAAAAAGAAGAAGTAGTAGAAGAAGAAGAAGAAGAAGTAGTAGTAGAAGAAGAAGAAGCAGAAGAAGAAGAAGAAGAAGAAGAAGAAGAAGATGAAGAAGAAGAAGAAGAAGAAGAAGAAGAAGAAGAAGGAGAAGAAGGAGAAGAAGGAGAAGAACCAACAACAGTAAAAGCTTTGTATTCATAAGATTTGTGAAACTTTTGTCTGTTTCAGATTTTATGTGCTAATATTATGCTAATACTCTTTCTCTTGCAGACGGTGGTTTACCATCAAAGACAACCAGCTCATTTACCAGAAGAGGTCAAAGGTGAGAAGAAATCATCTACACGTATGTAAGATTATGAAATAAATTTGTAGGAAGCTTGATATGGCATTGCCAAGTGGACGGACAATGTGTGTTTATAATAGATACATATAAGTTCAAGACATAAGAAAATGATGAACTGCGTATGTCATAATATCACCACAGTAGCAATTGACACAAGCTATTTATATAGACAACTTGTCACAAATTATATTTAGTGAGAAAGTTCAGGGAGAAGATTAAAAGGACAGGACCCATGCTGATACTTGGAAACATAAAAGGAAAAATCCCTGGGTGCAAAGAAATGACAGGGTCAGTACGGTGCACATATGGCACTCTTGACAGCATGATTTACATGTTGTGACATCACTTTGCTCCTTGTAATATTGAATTTGAAGTATTTGAGGAAAGGAAATTGAGAGTCGATGGAAACTTTACTTTCAGGAAATCTCATTCTTCAAAAGAAAAAGGACTCTCCAGAGATTGTCACTTAGAGTTTCAGTGCTGCTGAAAGAGCTATTGTAACAATAGCTCTTTCAGCAGCACTGAAACTCAGCAAGTTGTGTTTGCATGCCAGGATCTTTATTGAAGCATAGTGGGAGTTAGGTCAATATATGATTATAAGCTGTGATCCTGTCCCCTATGTGGTGGTTGGGGGGGGGGGGGTGGTTTTCACTGTCAATGATGTGAGTGTCAAATATTCAGTGAAAGTGAATGTCCAAGGTAGAGATAGAGATCAATCAAATGTTCAGAGATGACACATGTATGTCCAGCACTCAGTATTGCACCAAGCTCAACAGTGTGCATTTTGTCTTGGTTTGGTTTTGATTTGGTTTTATTTGTGTAGTTTTTCCTCTGAGTACAATGTGTATGCTGAAAATTGCCCGATTTCACAATATACAGTACTGTAAAAGCCTTTTGTTACGTCATCGACACTCAGCTACATGGCACGTCTTTCCCTGGCAGAAACTAGAGCACGCACTTTATAGTGCTCGTACGCAAACCTAAAAAAATGTGCAGCTTGAACTCTCAAGTTCATTGACCCTACCTGCCAAAATATCGAAAATCCCTCATAAAATCCATAAAAATTCCTGGATCACTACCAATATTTAATCATCTGTTCCTTGTCTCATTGTCAACATTTCCTGTAAGTTTCATGCAAATCTGTTCTCGACTTTTTGAGTTAATTTGCACACGGACAAACAAACAAACATACAATGTACCAACAAACGCCGATGAAAATATAACCCCCTCCCTTGGCGGAGGTAATAAGTGAAGTTTATTGATGATTGTGGTCCACCACAACAACAACAACAGCAACAGCGACAGCAGCAGCAACAACAACAACAACAAATAACAAACAACAAACAACAACATCAACAACAACAACTGTAACAACAACAATGCCACCATTCAGTCTGTACCCTTGTCTGTACCCTTCAGCATTCACACAAACATTAGTTGTTTTGTCTCATATCGTGTGCTTTGATTACCTCTATTAACCAGGGCCAAGTGAGTGTGGCAGCTGAGGACTTGAGGTTGTGCAACGTGAAGCCAATGGACGAGATTGACAGGAGGTTCTGCTTCGAGGTCGTCTCACCCGGAAAGTGAGTGGGACAACATCAACTGCAAGAGATACTTTGAAATGCCAGGTTTATGGGCAAAATCATTTGTAATTCAGGCTATGCCGTGTTCAGTTTATGTTGGGGCACAATATTCTGTGTGAAGTACTTTACATCTTTGTAGGTGACTTTTGACGTTTCTCATTCATTCACTGAGAATTTAGAGGAGCTCATTATCCTAGGGATAAGGGCCTAAGGCTTGCACGTTTGAAATATCACAAAAAAACAGAATGATGATTACATCTTCTGAAATGGTTTTCAAAACTCTATCGAATTAATGTTATAAACCAAAATTCAATTATTGGTAGAGATTTCATGCTAGGGCCCTTTTGCCAGTCAAGCAAAGATTGTTATGATGGCCCTCACACTCATATCTATGGGAACTCAAATTTGTTCATGCTGCAGAGTTTTTTTCCATGGAAAGTACAGATGAGATGATGTGATTACATTTTTTTTTGCATCAGTTTCAGCATTTAGATAAAGAAATAACAGATAAAACTAGAAAAGCACTCTGAGAGCACAGACCTCCGCCAAGCATGCAGCTCATTTCCACCACTGATCTTGTTCTTCCATAGAGATATCAGTTATTTCCACCCATACGTACTTATAGCATTGTGTGCTGAAAGTCGCCCGATTTCCCAATATAGAAGCCCTTGTTACGTCATAAACCCTCAGCTGCACGGCGCGCCTCGCCCTAGCAGAAACTAGAGCACGCACTTTAGTGCGCGCATGCAAACCTCAAATACGCGAAGCCTGAACTCCTAAGTTCATTGACCCTACCTGCCAAAATACCTAAAATCCTTCATAAATTCCCCCAAAATTCTCGGATCACTACCAAAAGTTAATCGTTTGTTACTTGTGTCATTCTCAACCTTTCCTGCAAATTTCATCCCAATCCGTTCACTAATTTTTGAGTTATTTTGCACATGGACAAACGAACGAACCAACTAACAAACAAACCAACGGTAACGAAAACATAACCTCCTCCCTTGGCGGAGGTAATGAGAGAAAAACATTATGGATTATAGATTAATGCATCCATTTGAGGAGCTGTTGTGATGTAGTGGATGAGACCAATAGACTTTAAAATCACAAGGTCCGAGGTTCAAGTCCCTGGCTGTGATGGTCTTGCCCCTAGGCAAGGCACTCTATCCTTGTTGTGTATTCCTTCGCAGGGGACTTGAAGCTATGGATCCTGTGGTTTCTTACAAGCATTAAATGCTTCTTCAGTGACCGCATAAAAAGAAATCATAGTACACACTCAAATCCAATTCGTTTAACTGCAAAATGGGCTAAGCACCATTTTTAAACATTCTGAAGTAGCCTATCATCAGATAAAGCAAAATAAAACCTTTCTAGTGATATTTCACTTGTTGTTATAACAAGGAATATTTGTGAAGTCATGATTAAAAATATCCCATATTTTCCTATCATTTGTGTGTGTGTAGGTTTTTTTAGCAGCTTTGATCACAAATATCTCAACATTAAAATTAGAATGGAGTTAACTCATTTTCTGTGTTTTTTTAGCAGCTGGGATCACAAATATCTCAACTATACAAGAATGGAATCAACTCATTTTGTGATCAAAGTCTTCACTTCCTTTGTTTTTTCTCCCCATTTACTCCAGGACCATTGTACTGCAGGCAGACAATGATAACATTCGCCTAGCCTGGATCCAGGCCCTTCAGGCCGGTATCAACTCCGCCTTCAACAGCCCTATGGTGTCTCCTACCAGTCCCAATGAGGTCAGTGTGAGGTCAGCGTGAGAGATCGCAGTCCTGCTTTGGTTTTTAGCTGACTGCTGTGAAGCAGTCGATAATGATGTGTGCCGGCTCTGATCTTTTACGTGTAGTTATATTCAAAGGGACGTGGGTTGCGCAGAAGCATTTATAGATTTGTTATACAAATATGTAAATTAACGATTACCAGAAGTGGTAGTGGAAGTAGTAGTAGTAGTAGTAGTAGTAGTAGTAGTAGTAGTAGTGGTAGCAGTGTGTGTTGCTAAACATCGAGTTTCGAGTTTCGAGTTTCGAGTTCGAGTTTCGAGTTTCGAGTTTCGAGTTTCGAGTTTCGAGTTTCGAGTTTCGAGTTTCGAGTTTCGAGTTTCGAGTTTCGAGTTTCGAGTATCGAGTATCGAGTTTCGAGTTTCGAGTTTCGAGTTTCGAGTATCGTGTATCGTGTATCGAGTTTCGAGTTTCGAGTATCGAGTTTCGAGTTTCGAGTATCGAGTTTCGAGTATCGAGTTTCGAGTTTCGAGTTTCGAGTTTCGAGTATCGAGTATCGAGTATCGAGTTTCGAGTTTCGAGTTTCGAGTCTCAATTTCAAATTTCAAGTTGCAGATTTTCGTTAATTGGTAATTGAAAAGCCAGCGATAAATCGGGAGCCTGTGTCTCCTTCTTTCTCATTGAATACTTCAAGCCTTACAGCAATAGCTTTGGAATCTGCGCTATTTTGTTACTGAATTACACTTTTACTGCAATTCCATATCAAATTTGTCTGATTGAGTTACGTAACAAGTGTACTATACAGCTCTTAACATTTGCAGCAAAAAAAAAAAGAAAAAAGAATAGGGCCCATGTCATTATAACGAGATCATCGGTCCGACTAATTTACTTCATTATGTCGAGACAATTGTATCCTGACACATGGAATACAACCACAATTGTGCATTTATTAAAATGCCCTGGTGCAAACTGGTTACATGTATAGACGGATAATATGACGCGATATTGATGAACAGAAAAAGTACATGTGACGGGGAAGTGTTGACTCGCGAAAAAACAAAACAAACTGTTATTTTCTAGGCTTGTTATCAAATGTTTTAGATTTGACGATGCCGTAATGATATCGCAGACGGGACCTGCCTTTCGTAACACGATTACATAGCTGCTATACCTTGACCGCCGCGTATAAAGCACCCGACTTTAAAAAGAAAAGGAAAAGAAGAGGATAAAAGAAGATGAAAAAGAATGGTGAAACTAACAGAGCTGTATCGCGCTAACCCTCCCGAAGCCGGTTGGAAGAATACTCTTTATGTTCGGCAATTTGCTTAAATGTGGAGTTCAGGTCTTTGTCAGACAGCTTCATTTATTCTGAGTATATTATCATTATTTTTATGATCGCCCTGCTCTTCCTGCTGTTATTATTGTTAGCGAGAAAGTATTTGCAATCGAGCAAGAAAGAGGTAATTATTTTTTTCCTCATTGTCGATTCAGGAGATTCAAGCATGGCACAAAATAATTCGAGTTCAAACTTTGTCAGCCAACTGCTGCTTTCCTAAAATACCAATGTGACATTTTGTGATTGAATTATAAGTATGGAGCCCTTGTATGGAGCAACATTAAATAACATGTCTTTGTACTGTGTTATAGTTTAAATAGTCTAAACTATAATCACATTGTGTAGGATAATCAGGACATTGTGACAAGAGAAAGTGGGCACTAGACCACACATTCCTGAGCACTGTGGTCACTACTGGTCAGTCAAGGACTCCTCCAAGCACACGCCTGTGTTCTGACAGGTTCCGAAGTCCAGACTGTGTGGTTGTCATGACAATGCACATGATATATGTACTTAGTATATACCAACTTCTGGTAGGAACCTGCGTCATCATCCTTCTCTCTCACTCTCTCTCTCCCTCTCTCTCTCCCTCTCTCACCTCCCCCATGCTTTATTCACTCCCGCTCTTGGTTCCAATCTCCCTCTGTCCCTGTCTCCCCTTATTCTTTGAACCTAGACCACTTTCTCTCCCTACCCCTCTCTATCGTCTTTTCTTAGAAGATATAGGGTTATTCATTTCATGCGAAATGGACTCTTCCATCTGATGAAGCAAAGTATTAACAATATGATATTTGAAAGTAATTAGTTTTAGAAAATGTTTCGTGTATTATGTGTATGAAAGTGTATTACATTGTGGTAAAACCAACCAAAAATACGCTTCAACTGAAGACTCCACAAAACCCTCAAACTGCAGTGTACCGTCCATCTAATTTAGCAAGATGGTACGTCTACCTCATGTTGCATCATTTTGGCTCAAACTTTCTCTTCTTTTGCTTCTGCTCTTCAAGGTGCGAGGATGTGTTGAGCATCCCAACTTTTGACAGTCTTCACAACTTTTGGTATTTCAGGTCAACCCAACTACATTGACGTGACACAATGGCACGGCGAGAAAAATGTCTGCAATAAAATTAATGTCTTGTAATGGCTCAACTAATGCAGAGGATGTACAAAATTTCGACTTTATTAGGAATTCCTTTGGCAAAACTGAACCATATTGTAAATGATGTATGATATTTTTTATTAGTACCATTAAAGCAAGATACATTTCCTTTAAAGACAGTTGTCTACGTAATTCAGCAGTCATGGTAGGGAAGTTATGTAACCACTCCTTGCCAGCATTCTGTGTGGTGAATGTTGATGTTACACGCATGTATTTTCTCTGTAGACCGAAAGGTTTGGATTGTGCTAAGTCGGTGTAAAAGTTAATTCTGTCTTGCATTGTAAGTTTGTCTTTGTCATTGAATTGCAGCTTTCGTACTATAGCAATGGAACATTTTGTGATTGAATTGTGAATAGATTCTCCTGGTCTTTATATTCTCAGCGAAAAAAGATTTGAAATTGGGCAGGAAAGACTTGACTCGAATTTTGGCCATTTTCGAGTCTAGACTCGAAAATGGCAAAAGTTCGAGTTTCAACTTTGTCATTGAATTGCAGCTTTCCTACTATACCAATGTAACATTTTGTGATTGAATTGTAAATAGATTGTCCTGATCTTTATATTGGCAGCAAAAACGGATTTGATATCGGGCAAGAAAGACTTGACTCGAATTTTGGCCATTTTCGAGTCTAGACTCGAAAATGGCAAAAGTTCGAGTTTCAACTTTGTCATTGAATTGCAGCTTTCCTACTATAGTATCGTAACATTTTGTGATTGAATTGTGAATAGATTGCCCTGATCTTTATATTGACAGCGAAAAAGGATTTGAAATTGGGCAAGAAAGACGAAAGACGAGTTTCAACTTTGTCATTGAATCGCAGCTTTCCTACTATAGCAATGTAATATTTTTTGATTGAATTGTGAATAGATTGTCCTGATCTTTATATTGACAGCGAAAAAGGATTTGAAATTGGCCAAGAAAGACTTAACTCGAATTTTGGCCATTTTCGAGTCTAGACTCGAAAATGGCAAAAGTTCGAGTTTCAACTTTGTCATTGAATTGCAGCTTTCCTACTATAGTATTGTAACATTTTGTGATTGAATTGTGAATAGATTGTCTTGATCTTTATATTGGCAGCAAAAACGGATTTGATATCGGGCAAGAAAGACTTGACTCGAATTTTGGCCATTTTCGAGTCTAGACTCGAAAATGGCAAAAGTTCGAGTTTCAACTTTGTCAAAGAATTGCAGCTTTCCTACTATACCAATGTAACATTTTGTGATTGAATTGTGAATAGATTGTCCTGATCTTTTATTGACAGCGAAAAAGAATTTGAAATTGGGCAAGAAAGACTTAACTCGAATTTTCGCCATTTTCGAGTCTAGACTCGAAAATGGCAAAAGTTCGAGTTTCAACTTTGTCATTGAATTGCAGCTTTACTACTATAACAATGCAACATAATTTTGGCCATTTTCGAGTCTAGACTCGAAAATGACCAAAAGTCGAGTCAAGTCTTTCTTGCCCGATATCAAATCCGTTTTCGATGCCAATATAAAGATCAAGACAATCTATTCACAATTCAATCACAAAATGTTTCATTTCTATAGTAGGAAAGCTGTAATTCAATGACAAAGTTGAAACTCGAACTTTTGCCATTTTCGAGTCTATACTCGAAAATGGCCAAAATTCGAGTTAAGTCTTTCTTGCCCGACATCAAATCCGTTTTTGCTGTCAATATAAGGATCAGGACAATCTATTCACAATTCAATCACTAAATGTTGCAATACTATAGTAGGAAAGCAGCAATTCAATGACAAAGTTGAAACTCGAACTTTTGCCATTTTCGAGTCTAGACTCGAAAATGGCCGAAATTCGAGTCAAGTCTTTCTTGCCCGATATCAAATCCGTTTTTGCTGCCAATATAAAGATCAAGACAATCTATTCACAATTCAATCGCATAATGTTGCATTGTTATAGTAGGAAAGCTGCAATTCAATGACAAAGTTGAAACTCGAACTTTTGCCATTTTCGAGTCTAGACTCGAAAATGGCCAAAATTCGAGTTAAGTCTTTCTTGCCCGATATCAAATCCGTTTTTGCTGTCAATATAAGGATCAGGACAATCAATTCACAATTCAATCACAAAATGTTACAATACTATAGTAGGAAAGCTGCAATTCAATGACAAAGTTGAAACTCGAACTTTTGCCATTTTCGAGTCTAGACTCGAAAATGGCCAAAATTCGAGTCAAGTCTTTCTTGCCCAATATCAAAGCCGTTTTCGATGCCAATATAAAGATCAAGACAATCTATTCACAATTCAATCACAAAATGTTGCATTGTTATAGTAGGAAAGCTGCAATTCAATGACAAAGTTGAAACTCGAACTTTTGCCATTATCGAGTCTAGACTCGAAAGTGGCCAAAATTCGAGTTAAGTCTTTCTTGCCCGACATCAAATCCTTTTTCGCTGTCAATATAAAGATCAGGACAATCTATTCACAATTCAATCACAAAATGTTGCAATATTATAGTAGGAAAGCTACAATTCAATGACAAAGACAAACTTACAATACAAGACACGCATTAATTTTTACACTCAACACAATCCCAACCTTTTTGTCTACAGAGAAACTACATGCATGTAATATCAACATTCACACACACAGCATGCTGACAAGGAGTGGTTAAATAACTTCCCTACTATGACTGCTGATCAAAGAATTACCTAGGCAACTGTCTCTAAAGGAAATATATATAGTGGTATATATAATGGTACTGATAAAAGATATCACACATTATTTACAATATGGTTCATTTGTGCCAAAGGAATTCCTATTAAAGCCTACGTTTTGTACATCTCTGCCTTAGTTGAGCCATTACAAGAAATGAGTTTTTATTGCAGACATTGTACTCGTCGTGCCATTAAATCACGTCAATGTAGTTGGGTTGACCTGAAATATCAAAAGTTGTGAAGACTGTAAAAAGTTGGGATGCCCTACACATCCTTGCTCTTTGAAGAGCAGGAGCAAAAGAAGAGAAAGTTTGGGCCAAAATGTTGCAAGATGAGGTAGACATACCATCTTGCTAAATTAGAGGGACGACATACTGCAGTTTAAGCGGTTGTGGATAGAGTCTTCAGTTGAAGCGTATTCGTTTTGGTTGGTTTTACCGCATGTGTAATAAGCACTTTCATACACATAACACACGAAATATTTTCTTAAACTAATTACTTTCAAATATCATAATGTTAATACTTGCATGACTTTGCTTCATCAGATGGAAGAGTCCATTTCGCATGAAATGAATAACCCTATATCTTCTAAGAAAAGACAATAGAGAGGAGTAGGGAGAGAAAGTGGTCTACGTTAAAAGAATAAGGGGAGACAGGGACAGAAGGAGATTGGAACCAAGAGCGGGAGTGAATAAAGCATGGGGGAGGTGAGAGAGAGAGAGAGGGGTAGAGAGTGAGAGAGAAGGGTGATGACGTAGGTTCCTACCAGAAGTTGGTATTTGCATGATATATCATGTGCATTGTCATGACAACCACACAGTCTGGACTTCGGAACCTGTCAGAACACAGGCGTGTGCTTGGAGGAGTCCTTGAATGACCAGTAGTGACCACAGTGCTCAGAAATGTGTGGTCTAGTGCCCAATTTTACTTTGTCACGATGTCCTGATTATCCTACACAATGTAATTATAGTTTAGACTATTTAAACTATAATACAGCACAGAGACATGTTATTTAATGTTGCACCAGACAAGGGCTCCATACTTATAATTCAATCACAAAATGTCACATTGCTATTTTAGGAAAGCAGCAATTCGCTGACAAAGTTTGAACTCGAATTTGTGCCAAGCTTGAATCTCCTGAATCGACAATGAGGAAAAATTTTAATTACCTCTTTCTTGCTCGATTGCAAATACTTTCTCGCTGACAATAATAACAGCAGGAAGAGCAGGGTGATCATAAACATAATGATTTTATACTCAGAATAAATGAAGCTGTCTGACAAAGACCTGCACTCCAAAGACATAAGCAAACTGCCGAAAATAAAAGAGTATTCTTTCAACCGGCTTCGGGAGGGTTAGCGCGATACAGCTCTGTTAGTTTCACCATTCTTTTTCATCTTCTTTTATCCTCTTCTTTTCCTTTTCTTTTTAAAGTCGGGTGCTTTATACGCGGCGGTCAAGGTATAGCAGCTATGTAATCGTGTAACGAAAGGCAGGTCCCGTCTGCAATATCATTACGGCATCATCAAATCTAAAACATTTGATAACAAGCCTAGAAAATAACAGTTTGCTTTGTTTTTCGCGAGTAAATTCCCTATGGTCCGCACTTCCCCGTCACATGTATACTTAATTTCTGTTCATCAATATCGCGTCATATTATCCGTCTATACATGTAACCAGTTTGCACCAGGGCATTTTAATAAATGCACAATTATGGTTGTATTCCATGTGTCAGGATACAATTGTCTCGACATAATGAAGTAAATTAGACGGACCGATGATCTCGTTATAATGACATTCCCCTATTCCATTTTTTGTTCTTGCATATGTTAAGGGCTGTACAGTACACTTGTTACGTAACTCAATCACAAATTTGATATGGAATTGCTGTAAAAGTGTAATTCAATAACAAAATAGCGCAGATTCCAAAGCTATTGCTGTAAGGCTTGAAGTATTCAATGAGAAAGAAGGAGACACAGGCTCCCGATTTATCGCTGGCTTTACAATTAATAATTAAGGAAAATCTGCAACTTAAAATTTGATGTTGAGATTCCAAACTCCAAACTCGAAACTCGATACTCGAAACTCGATACTCGAAACTCGAAACTCGAAACTCGATACTCGATACTCGAAACTCGAAACGCGAAGCTCGAAACTCGAAACTCGAAACTCGATGTTTAGCAACACACGGTAGCAGTAGTAATAGTAGTAGTAGTAGTAGTAGTAGTAGTAGTAGTAGTAGTAGTAGTAGTAGTAGTAATAGTAGTAGTAGTAGTAGTAGTAGTAGTAGTAATAGTAGTAGTAGTAGTAATAGTAGTAGTAGTAGTAGTAATAATAGTAGTAGTAGTAGTAGCAGTAGTAGTAGTAATAGTAGTAGTAGCAGTAGTAGTAGTAATAGTAGTAGTAGTACTAGTGGTAAAAACAATAATGTTTGGAGTAGTATTAGTAGTATAGTGGCATGCTTGTCTGCCTGTCTGTTTGTCTGCGTGTGTGTATGTGTGTATCCTATACAGAGTGTATGTGAGTATGACTGTCTGTCAGTCTGCTTAATGTACGTATGTGTGGTATGTAATGTGTGTCTGTACAAAGTATGTATTTGTGTATGTATGACTTATTTTACAATTTGCCCATGAAGTGATCTCCACCAAATGCAGAACCAAAAAGACTCAGAGAAGTCCCAGATAATTTTTTGTCGGTGTACATGTGAGTGTGTGTCATAAATCCTTAAATATAATTTGAGGAAGTGCCTTGACAACATTTTAAACTGTCCCTTCACAGCTGTATTTCAGATTGTAAAGACATCATGCCATTACACATGTTTTAATTGTCACAAAATATGAAATATTATATTATAAAAAATGTGTGTTTTGATAGTCCCAACAATAAACAAAAACAAATGAAGTTGTTCAAAGAACATTGTCATACAAGTACCCTACCATTATCTGTGTCAACCGCCCTTTGAGTATATGCTATTCAGCACTGTTTTTTGTTTCAGTTTCATTAACTCTGGCCTATTTTGCAGAAAATGGATTACATATATGGTTATATTCTATACATCATATCAGTCAATTGGGCAGACATTATCAAAATGTAAAAATTGTATGCAAATACTGAAACTGTACAAGACATTTAAAGCCAATCAGTGGGCTAGACTTGAAGTGTTCAAGAACAGGAGTGAGAATACAAAGAATTTTTAAGTGTGTAATGTCCTATTGTTAAAAAGCAAACCAGAATTATCCATTTCAGAATTAAGATTCCAATACCTGGAAGGTAATAGGTAGCAGAGAGGGCAAAATATCATTTTTGTCCTGTAATTATTTAATAAGATGTAACCTTTTTTTGTCTTGGCAGGATTCCAGTGTGTTCGACAACGCATCTCCCTCACCGTCCGCAAACAGTAACCTCTCCAACGAGCTGAAGAAAGACAGCTTCAAGGCGGAGGTCATGTCGTTACCGGGCAATGAGAAATGCTGCGACTGCAAAGCAGACAGTAAGGATGAGAATTTTTGTCTTGTCATTGATACAAATATGTAGATGGAAATGAAATCACAATTGCAAATTAATGCAAAAGAATTTGTGATAACAGCTCACATTTTTGTCACTCTATGAAAGGACATCAAAGCATATTGGTACAAGTATCGTATTAACACCATTAATTTGAAAAAATATACTTTTGTTAATGTGTAAGTAAATCTATTGCTCTTGTGAAAATGTAGTCCCACAGTCCAATATCTCTCCTGGAAATATGATGTTTATAAAAAATGATTTGCATTTGAGTTGTTGATTTTTTTTTTCTTTTTTAAAGAAATGGCATTGCCATTGTCTATACAGCCAAAAATTTGTTAGCATTTGTTCAAGAAACTAGCAAGGGCAGAGCTATAGCAGTGTCTGTCAAAATACTGTTTCCATATGAAAACACAAAAATGTAGTTAGTTGTCTGCTGATTTTATGGTGTTGGTGATGAAAGTATGATGATGATGACGTAGACCAGTAGACTTTGATAGAGATGTTCAGAGTGCATGACTATCGTATGATGGAGTTGTGAGAAAGAGGAGGCATTATTTCTTTCACAAAATTTGTAATATCACGAGGAAAAGCTTTGATCATTCATCATGAAAGACAAAACGCTTTCTTTGTTTTATACCAAGGTTCACATTTTGATTCATGTCTCTGCTGCAGTTCTGTGCCAGAAATTTTGTAAGCAATTGTTGGCGATACGTAGTCTTGTTATCTAGTACCTGAAAAATATTATTGCTGTTGTTCTTATCTTTGTTTATATTATCCTTGATCATTGTTGTTCTTTTTGTCCTCATTGTTGCCCTTTTCAGATCCCAAATGGGCGAGTATCAACCTGGGGATCACACTGTGTATTGAGTGCTCCGGAGTGCACAGAAGTCTTGGGGTGCACATATCAAAGGTCAGGTCATTGACCCTTGACCAATGGGAGCCAGAGACTTACCAGGTGTGTGATTGGCTCACTTCAAGGAGTCTGCTTCATTATGTATGTAAATTTATGGATGTTTCCTTCCATAAGAGGCCACTTTGTACCAAAGTTTTACAATTTGTGCTGTTTTAATGTTTGTTTGTATTTTTGTTGGGGACACTTTTTTTTTGTGGTAATGAGCTTTTCAATTCACTAGCCTCTACTGTACAATTTGCCTGTCAATAGCTGGAAATTGGTTTTGCGTGCAGCAGTTGTTGCTATGTCAGTCAAGCCTTTATGAGTTTGAACAATATTTTAAGTTTTCAGGAACTTGTCAAGTTGTGATTGTAGCACATATTAAATTGCACACATTAAAAAAAAAAAACCAGACTATATCAGCCACTTTACAATGTATGATTGAAATGGTCAAAAAACAAATCAAACAATAAATTAGTAGTGATTAAAAATCTCAGATTAGGAGTGATAGTTGAACTGCATTCCAAGGGAAGCTATCTAATTGTATTCTGAATATCATTGGGTAAAAGGTCCCATCGGTAGTAAAGTTCCCCTGTGAATACTGTCAATTGGAAAACAGGTATATATACGTTAATTTGCCCATTTTGTGAACATTGTTCCCCTCATTCTGTTCAGTTTTTAACAACAAGTGCAGGTTGCCCAGCTCTGTATTAAGGACTTGAGCAATGTCCCCTGACTACAGAGTTCTTACATGTATATGCATAACTTTTTGAGAAGTCATTGCTTTCATGGCTTTGGAATTTTATACAGGTTATGCTGAAACTTGGAAACAACATTGTGAACAAGATCTACGAAGCAGACCTCAGTGATATGTCACTGGTTCACCCTTCACCTGGATGCCCCAGGTAAGAATGCATGTAGTAGTTCTTAGTTGATTTTTTAATGACATCTTTCCCCCACTTAAGAGTGCTCAAAGCACTTTACAGAATATGATTGCCCTGGTCAGTGTTGCCCTGGTCAGTGAAATCAGCTCCATGCATACACTGTTTGTAATGATGACAATGATTATTGTAATCGTCTTTAGCATTAACATCATGCTGTCATTATCATCATCTCTGTGATCATTGTCATCATCATCACCATTATCATGGGTCATTCATCATCATCACCATCATTCATCATCATCATCATCATCATCATTTTCTTCATCATCATGTTCATCATTATCATCGTCATCATCATTATCATCATCATCATCATCGTCATCATTGTCATTCATCATCATCATCATCATCATTCATCATTATCATCATCGTCATTTTCTTCATCATCATGTTCATCATTATCGTCATCATCATCATGATCATTCATCATCGTCATCATCATGATCATTCATCATCGTCATCATCATCATCTTCATCATTTCCATTATCTTCATCCTTATCATCACTGTCATCACCTCTATTGTACTCATGCAGTGATTGTGCCGAGGGCGTAATAATTTTGAATATGCCTTCCAATCACGCATCTGTCCACAAAATAATAAGGCAAAGGCTTCTTTTTGTCTTTGAAAAAAGTCAGGGGCCGTATTCTGAGAGCTAATTAAGTGTCCGATTAGCACTTAATTACCGAATTGGTATTCTGAGAGCATGATTAAGTAGGGGGTATATTAACTACCATAGCAACAAGCGTTTTGGCGGGAAGGACCTACGCGTTTGCGCGTATCAATGCGCGTGCACCTCTGAGAGGACTTAATCACAGAGTTAATTACGAATCGGTATTCTGAGGGTGTAATTAAGTATGAAAGTTAATGGAAAACTTAATGATACCAAAGAGTGTCATTAACTACTCCGATATCACGCATTACATCGTGTTTTCTCTGCCACAATGATGCTTACCGTCTTCAGTAACCGAGGAGCGGTTTAATCTTGTTATCATGGTATCCGTAGAATTCAGAGAAAAAAAGAAATATAGCCGATCTTCAAGGAATTTTGTCATTTTATGTGAGCAAAGAGGTTGAGATCTTCGCATGCGTAGGTGAGGGGTTGTAATCAAATACCGGAGTGTGCGCACGGAGCTCTTGGGTTGTAATTACAGGGGGCGTGCAGGAGCGCGCATTGAGGGCATATTTGCGCGTGTAATCATCATTTTGGCTTCTAACAAAGCGTCTGATTGGATGGAATAACAATTAGATGGGAGGGACCTAAGATAATCACAGGGGACTTATAATCATACCTTAATTACGTCCTCAGAATACCAATTTTGCCCATGATTAAGGACTTATTAACTTCACGACTCAATCACGAAGTTAATTACAGACTTAATTACGACCTCAGAATACCACCCCAGATTCTCTCCTGACCTACAAGACCAATTACTTTTCCAGGGGCGGATCCAGAAATTCCGTTTCTTTTGTTTTAACTTTTGTTTTAACCCAAAATAAAGAGGGGGCGCGCACCCGCTGCGCCCCCCTCTGGATCCGCCACTGTTTCCTAAATGCTTTCAGTGTTTGTTTTTTGTAGACAAAGATTAAAACTTGTATCAGTGGTAAACAGGGAGGCATTTCATCAGGCATTTTGTCAGTGATTTTTTCTGACGACCTGTTTTTAGTATGCTACTGCAATCCCTGAATCACAAATTTGTCGGAAAAAATATGTGACAAAACGTTTGATGAAATGCCCCCCCCCCCTTTTGTCATACCTTTTCTGACCCAGCCCCGTGAGAGAGAATTGGATCAGAGCGAAATACCTCCACCACCGCTTCATCTCCAAGACCCTCACCAAGCCCATCGTCAAGCGGCGGCGGAGGAGGCGGGGCAAGCGGCAGAGCCAGCTGGGGTCAGCCGACAAGATGTCGCTGGGCAGTCGCAGCAGTGACGGTGCCCTCGGTGACGACGAGGAGAACGGGGAGGTCCGGAACGGAGTGGCGAGAGGTAGCAAAAACCTATCAAATAATACCCTCCTAAACCTGCCAGAAATTGTTTTATTATTCCAGATAACTGCACAATATGTAAATTCTCTGTTTGCATGTTGTACAATTTGTACTTCTATCGCTTAAAGTTCAACCTCTTTCCGAATCATATGAGTATATGAATATACATGTAAGAACGACCCAAGTCCATGGAAGATCATTTCGAGTAAACCAAAAAAAACTTCATATCTTTTTTATTTGTCCAATAATATTCTATTTAACTGTGATGGGAAGGCAACATTGTATATACAAATTAGAACATATATTATTATGACAATTAACATTTATATTAATTGTGGAGAGGCCATTTTGTGTAGTGGACTTGGGTCGTTCTTTGATTCATATTGACTTGGGTCGTTCTTTGATTCATATACATGATATTCTGCTATAGAGATGGGAGAAGGATGAGAGAGGGCGCTATTATATGAATGTAAGAATGACCCAAGTCCTTCATTCTTACATTAATATAAGATTTAACTCATTCATTTCAGGCACTTCCGGGGGTAATTAGGATTTATCATTTACACACAAGATGAGTCCATGCATAAGCTACAATTTCCCATGTCAAACTAAATTTGGCCAAAAATTGGACTTGGGTCGTTCTTATATTCATATACTCATATGTTAAGTATGAATGATTGTGTTTTTGTCAATCATTGGAATTTTAGTGTAGTTTCCATAGATGAAACACCATATTTGTTGAAATGCAAAAGATAAGAACTCAAAGAAAAACAAACTGGCCATTTTAATCCTCTTCAGTTTATGCCTATTTTTAGAATATTGCCACTTTGCAAATTCATGATTCTTTCAGGACAGATATTCACTATTTTTGAAGTGCAAGATAATTCAATGCCTATCCTAAATGTTTTCAATGTACAATATCACAGATAGTCTATCATTTCATTTCATGAAGTAAAGATTGCTATGCATATGGTAAAAGAAGGCCCCGGTGGGTTTTGTTGAGGCTCAAAATTTGTAGTAAATTGGAGATAAAGAAGCGGATTGTGAGAGTTACTGTAAATTTCTGTGTATTGTACGGCTCGCTGGGGAAGAAAGCTTATCAGATCTTGAAGTCAGTTGTGGCATTCGCCTTGATTGTAAAAAAAGCTTACTTATGGACAGTTCCAAACTTGTGTACGAGCAATGCGATTGCCACAACCGACCTCAAGATCTGATAAGATCACCATGAGTACTCCACGATTAAGACCACAGTTTCAATCGTGGTACAAAGTGTGATAGACATAAACAAAAATTCCACTATCAGCTACTAATGGCCAGTCCTGGTGTGCGTGGCAGATCATATGACAGTGGGAAGCCAGCATAAGATACACACCCAACTTTTGATATTTACCATGGTGAAAAAATGGGCCACAATGTACAGGGAACTTTATGGTAATTTCAAATAAAAGCACACAAATTTTGGAATCAAGAAAACATGGGAAAAATCCTCGTCAGGTGACTTTGTGTACTTCTCTCCAGTAGGGGTCTCCAACGACAGCGGACTTGGCGGGAGCACCGACAAGATACCCGGGGCATCCGACGTTCCGTCCAACTTTGAAGAAGGTTTGTGTCTGCATGAATGCAGCTGTTTGTTCCAGGTCCTTTAACTCAATGTTGATCACAATGTCAGAATGCAAAACATTCATATTATTTGTAGTTTGTAACTTTACAGTTGGTTATATATCCGTGGCAGAACATGTTTACAATTCTCTAGTAAAAATTGTAAGAGAGCAAGCAAGAGAAAAAAAGAGATGAAATAAAAAGATAATTTTGGAAACATATACAAACTTTTTGATGCATTAAGATAATTGCTGTAAGGTCTCTACCTTTTACGTGCTGTAGTCCTGCAATGTTCTTGATATGAGTATTAGAAGTACAAGGCAGTCTTGATCTTTATAGGAAGGGGCTGTTAGAATTTTTCTTTCACAAACGTGCCAGGTACTGTTTATATTGTATTGAAAAATGAGCCAAATCTTTGGTGAAAGTGACACATAACCTCTTCATTTAGTGCATGCATGGGTGTAATAGACCCTTTGTAATCAAGATTTGAACTGCAGTCGGCATTCCTTCCCGTGTCTCCCACAGGTCTGGTCACGAGTGACAGTTCAGAGGGAGAGCTGGAGGTCCCGAGCTCGCCTCTGAGTGGTGACCCCATCTCACCGCAAGAGCTGCTGTATCTGGTAGGTGCACGAATCCTCCATGAATGATTACTACCAGTCTCCGAAATCAAATACAGCCTATTTGAGCATGGATAATGTATTGAGAGGATGATTTGACTTTTTTTATTGCCATAGTATAAAAGTTGTTTAGCAATGTACCATTGATCATGCTTTTAATACTTCTTCACTGTACAGTGTTGTACCTTGGGGCAAGGTTAAGTTTGTAGCATTCTCAAGTCATTTTCCTTTTTCTATTTCTTGGGAAGAGACTTAATATCATAATGAAGAGGCCTGGTAAATCATTTACCATTCTGTGATGTTGTCTTGTTAATCTCAGGATGATTGTAATGTTGGTATTAAAGTACATAATGTAGTCAGGGGGCTGTGAGTAAAGAATACAACTTTTCTCAAGGTTACATAAGTACTCTCAAGGTATGTGAGAATAGAGTACCGATATACATTGTATGACACAATGCAGTGTGTTTTGATTGGGGGGGGGGGGGGGGGTCTCAGTGTCCTAAAAGCATTTTCCCCACCTTTAATTCTCAGTCATTGTGCAACGATGGTAGTGGTAATAACAACAACTAAGTGAGCATTCCTAATGCACTAGCTCCTATGAGGGAGATGTTTGAGATATAGTGAGAAACTATCTTCCAATAGCTCAAGAAAATTAGTAATGATATATGATCTATGAGTTTTTTTTTTTTTTGTGCATTACTTCTCCTGAATGTTGTTGAAATCACATGGAATATTTATGGTATTGTCGCAGTAATTTCATAAAGATATGACCGACATTCCTGGTTTGAAGAACAAATGCTGATGAGAGTAGCGATCTATGATGTCTGCATTTTTATATCCTGACGTAGGGTGCGTCAAACAACAGCGAACAGGTCATGATGAACGCGCTGGCCCACGGAGCAAACCTGAACAGGCCTGACGAGTCTGACTTGATGAGGACCGCACTTCACAAAGCAGTCTCGCTGGTGAGTCCGTTCACCCCTTGTCATTTCGTGAGCACAAGCGAGACTAAAGTTTGCCTTGAGGAAGAGAAAAAGCCACTCTACTCTGAAGTGGTTTCTAGTTTTGATATTTGCTCATCATTTATGTGTGCTAAACCACCAGTGTGCACAGTCAATACAAACTGCATATATACTTTACATTGTATATAGGAGATAAAACATCGTGTCACAAGATGAAGTGGCCTAGTTGTAAAAAGCACTAATTCATTTTGTGTCATCTCGTCTGGTGCATTTGTGGTATGATGTTGCGGAAGACAGTGGTTTTCTCTTATACACCAGTGTCTTAAAATGACATGAAGTACTGTAGACTTGAGACTGGACATGCACAATCAAGATTTGATAACAATACTACCTTACACATGAAATCTTATGATACATGCTTCTGTAACCTGTTGAAGATGAGTCTCGAGCATGCTCGGGCAGGTGTCATCGGGAAAAGTGTGTTATAGCAAAATCCGCCCGTCCTCAACGGGTTAAGTGTAGTCTACCAAGTATGCCTGAAATCTTTCAATATGTGTGAATCATACGTGTGTATGTTTGATTTTTTGAGTAGTACTGTAAAACCCCAAATGTTTGCATGCATTTTGATTTCGCAAATTTTGTGAGAGTCAAGATTCACAAAATTAGAATATGTGCAAAAGTTCTTGTCTACACTGTCTGCATTAAATGCCAATGGCAATTCATGAAAATTTCATGCCGCAAAAATATCCTGTGTTACAGTAAATTGTGTGTACATAACCACAACAGCATGTCATGATAATGTGTTAATTGTGTTCTCCGTGTGCAATATACAGTTACATGTAACTTGTAGTGTTGGGACAAAGATGGTGTAAGGTTTGTGTTGTGTGATTTTTATGCCCTTTGCAGAAGCCAACCAGAGTTAAGGTCAGTAAAAAGTTGATTTATTGGTACTCTCCATGCACAGCTAGCGCGTGGAGGTTGGGCACCATTAAATTAGGATGAGAGGGAATGAGGTTAAAGGGGAAATTACCCTTCATGTAAAAGACTTCATTTAGTCAAACAGACAGAACAGCAAAAATGTCTTTGAAGCTAGTCAAAAAGCTTGTGAGTGGAAAATTGAATGAAAACTCACATTTTTCTCTTACAGTGTAGTTTAGCAACTAAACCTCCTCCTTTTAAACAAGCAGTGTCACTATGATTAAAGTTGGAACACCACTGAAATAGATTGATGCCAGATACAATTTTTTGAATTGGAAATCATTTGAGCCAGTGGGAACTGTAAAGGTGTAAGATATCATCATCTCATCTACATGTAGTTTGGATATCTTTATTCTTTGTTTTGTGAAAATGAGAGAAATGTGAAGATACAAAAAACAATCCCTGGCTTTTGTTAAGTTTACAAAACTTTTACTGTTCCATTTGTTTCAATTTATTCATACTCTTCCCACTCACCTGAGTATGCAGACTTTGACCTCCATACATTTTGCATCATCATCGGCAGAGTGCACTTTGTAGCTCATCCATACCATATATCCTGGAATGGCAGAAAGGGAATATCACCTTCAGATTAACATCATGTGGACATTATAGAGTTTAATATTAACTTCTAGGTAGAACAAGTTGGTGAACAAGATTTCACCTATGTGCATATATGCATTGTTATTATTATTTTTTTTTTTTTTTTTAGCTCACTTTCATTTAATGTAGAGGAGAATCTATGCGATTCATTGTACATGCTGGCATTTAGTGCTTTGTAATACATATTTTGCTTTTAGATTGGTAATTTTTTTTTTTGCAGCATCATATATAGGCACAGCAAACATAGCATAATATATATTTGATAATCATTTGATGAGCAGTAGGCACTGTGTGAATGTTTGGCATATGCATCAACACATTTATAGGATAAATAGGATGAACAAAGCACCTTCAGATAAAGAAAAAAAGAAAGTATTTTTAGACTAAGATTGTTTAACTCTTTTATTGCCTCTCTCAAAATTTGCTGAACAGCCGGCAGTTACTATATGTGCGTATGTGTGTTTGTGTGTTTGTGTGCATGTCTGTGCGTGTGTGGCCTTTGGTATAGTGGATAAGGGTATGTGTTCAGCCATGGGTCTGGTGTATAGGGCCATCTGTTTCTGTATCACCCCAAACAGCAGTGTTAATCTCGTCAGATACACACTCAGTCTGTCTGAACCCATGTAAAACAGTTTAAAATTTGCCACTTCCTTTTAAAGGGACTAGAAGTTTACAGCGTAAGAGAGCTCTGGGTGCTGAAGAATGAATGAGCATAGTAGGGCACACATAGTTTGTAGAGCTATGTCATAGCTGTTGGGGTTGAAACCTAGGAATCACTGAAGACATATTAAGTATTCTTCTCTAATCAAAGGCACCTACTGGGGGACATTCCATGAAGCATTTTGACCTCCCTTCAGGGATATATAAATGTACCCTTTACCTTTAGAGTGACTAAGTCTCCCTGATTATTTAGGAGGCTTCTTGAAAACTGGAATATCCCTTCTGACAGCAGAATCTATCTGAAAGTCTTCCTAATTTTGATTTTTTTTTTTTTTAATGTTCTATCTTGTAGCATTTAGATGCATGTATGTAGCATGCAAGGATCTCTTTTAATTGCTCTGTAGAACATCCCTAATTTGATTAATGTGTATGTTACAAGCCCAGACCAGTGGACTATTATCCTACGTACCATATATACTACACTGTATATCCCTGCTGCACATTCCATACTCTTGCACAGATGACTTGCACAGATGCATATTTAACCACATGGATTATCGCTGAAACATTAATACATTCTTTCCGTGGTAAACTTCGTATTTCTCTTCAGATTTTTTGTGTATATTTCCCTTCTTATTGACAAGCTGAAAGTGGGGAGGGGGTTCATCATTTCATCTTCAAAGAAAGGAGTTTTGTTATGGTGCTGGCTGAAATGGCTGGCTGGAGAAAGAGGAAAATTGTCAATCTTTGAAGAACTCTTCACACAACATTTAAAATCTCCATGGCGATTCATCATCTTTCTTCACATCTTCCTCCCTCCCTCCCACAACACAGGGAAGCATGACATCGCTGGAGTTCCTGCTGCTAAACGGAGCCAAAGTCAACTTGCCCGACGCCGAGGGGAGAACGATACTCCACTTGGCAACCATGCTGGGAAACACAGGGTGAGGAAACTGGGCCCTGCCTTTTGCAGTTGACATCATTTTCAAATACAGTGCAGTCCCGTCATAACAAAGTCTTCGGGACCCGCTGTTTTTTTTCGTTATAACGAAATTTTGTTATAGCCAAACAGTGAAGTACATAAATGTATATAGTTGATATTCTTTAGACCTGAATTTTTACTTCGTTGTAACAGGCATTTCATTGTAACCATGTTCACTACAACGGGAGTGCACTGTATCATAGAACTTGCACTCGATTTCCTTTTGCAATCAATTGCAAATATCCATCTTGATATAAGGATCAAATTCAGATTGCGATCAATCTGCATGAATTGAATTTTACAACACTGACACACAAAGTATGCCTACCTTTAGTATCTTCGTGCTAGAAATTTGCATTCCTAGTGATTTTGATATTAGTTTCATGGTAAAAAGTCATACCTCCTTTATCTAATGATGACCTTTTCATAATTTTGATATTAAGACTGATTGTTCGCAAATTCCATGGCAATCAAAAATTTGTGATTGATTTTTTTTTTCATATTCTGTATTGCTTTAGAATCATTCACAGCTTTTAACAAATTTGCCATGAGTTTAGACTGAAAATGTGTGATTGATATCAATCACAAGGATTGATTTAAAATCAATGGCAAAGTTTGGCTTGGTTGGGGGACTTATAACTGTACGATCAATCGCAACTCTCTGAAGATGGCCTGATTTGGTTCTGCAGACAATATCATGATGATAATGGTCAATCATGCGTGCAGGTGGGTGACACAGAGTACGTGTGAGGGTATTCACATTGATGCAAAATCTATGAGACACACAGCATCAAGTGTGCTATGCATACTTGACTTGAAAAGCAGATGTCGACATATAAATGGCAGTCATGATTGGGGGAGGGGAATTACTTTGCATTTTGCATTGCAGGTTGATATTTTCGTGAGTGTTTGCGATTATCTTTAATTTCTGCATGTTTGGTTTCCTTCCGTTTGTCTTCATTCAGGCTCGTGTGTCTGTGTCTGAAACGGGGTGCGGATCAGAGGGCCAAAGATAGAGACAAACAGGTAAGCAGTCTTTTGATTAGTTTTATTCACAGTAAAGGTAGTTATTGTTGATGTCGTTGTTGTTAAAGTAGTAGTGATAGTAGTGTCCTCACCATTGTCATTGTAGTTAGCAGTAGAATATTTGCATAGTACAGTTGTTTGTCTATTTATCTACTGTATATGCCATATGTTTAGCGAGTCTAAATTTTCGCGAATCAAGATTTCCCCATGATTTCCCGAGTGGTTAAATTCGCGATCGTTGAGTACTGTACTGAACAGAGAAATGAAGACATGTGCGTCACATTCACATCGGCATCAGAGTCATTATCTTCGCGTGTCTTTAATTTCGCGCATATCACCTGACTCGCGAAATTCGCAAAAATAAAAACCTCGCGAAATATTGGTGTATACAGTATTCACTGGGCCAGAGTGAGTAAGCTTAAACATGACTAGAGTGGTACAGTATCAGTGTATGCAATGAATGAAACAATTCCAAAGTGAATAGAAATATCTTGAAGAGGGAAAAAGAGCAACATGGCAAGATGTTGTCAGAGTGTATGCCGTCAAATCAGCAGGGATTATTTTGTAAAAAGCATATGCCATGTTCGTACCCCTAATGGTCAATGAATTGGAGAATATGAAGACTCTGCAAGTTGGATTTTTATTCCATTACAGTTAGCCAGCAACAGGTAGTTCCCTGTTTTCCTGTATCTGGTATAATGCATGTTGTATGGTTTTCCATAGTCATGGTAACTAGCAGCAGCATAATGTTATGATGTTATCATAGTCACTCTTCTTCTTTTCACACAGACACCACTAAGTATCTTAACAGATGTACGTGAAAGTCATCAAACATGTAGCATAGTGTCAGCATAAAAGTTTTGTGTTTAAGCATTAGATTTTATGGTGTTTTAAGGCAGGTTTTTACTTTACATCATTAGTTTTGTGCAAAGTGTGCATGGAGATGTTTGAGTTGTGATAATGTCTATGTTCACCTCAGTAGTAACATTGTGCGAACTAGTGCGACAACTGAGCGATGATCACATGATTTTTTTATCCTTTGTTTCAGGATCCTCTGATGATTGCGATTACGACGACAAATGCAGACATCGTCACATTGTAAGTACATGTGTCAACAAGAGATTTCACCTAATCAAAATGGGGAGGTTGTTTAATTTTTCAGGATTTTTCTTTTTTCAGAACTATGGTCTATTCCTCAATTTGCCTCTTGAAACCTTCATTCGGAGTGTGAGAATATTTGTTTCCCGCACCTTTATTGTCAAGAATGTACAGATGTGTATTGGCATAAAGATGCCTGCCTTTAATTTTTATGAGTCCATCGTGTTTTTGTTTTCCCAAACAACTGTTGCATCATAGACATTGACATGAAAAAAAAAGTGTAAATATATGCATGTATAGAATAATTGTGATGATCATGATGATATTATTATAATGATAATTACAGTAAATAAATGAAAATTGTACTACGTTTTCTAAATCTGAGTTCGGCTCATTGCTAAGGTTTTGTATACTTCCTTACAGAGCAGTGCATTTAGATTGTGTTAATGGACTCTTAAACCCATACATGTATAATCACATTCAGTGGCTCCTAGTCCCATGCATTCATTAACATGTTTGTGATGCTTCTCTCTCTCTCTCTCTCTCTCTCTCTCAAAACAGGCTCCGTCTTGCCAAACTCAATGAGGAGATGAAGGACTCGGAGCTGGGCAACCCGAATGATGAGACCTTCCAAGATGTCTTCCAAGATTTCACGAACCTTGCGTCCTATGACCCCGAGAAACTCAACAGGAATAGATCTTTTGAAGATACCGTGTAGAGGGCGTCTTCAAAGGACTACACCGTAGAGATATATAGACACTTTTCAAGGAAAACTTTGTGTAGCAAATCATATGGAAGAGAGTGATTGCTACAGGCATTGCTGGTTACCAGATGGATTTTTTTTTTTTACTTGCAAAGCATTTGGATGGAAACTCTTTCACCTTTCAACAGTTCTATGGATTGCCAAGAGCTTTTACTTTCTTTGTTTTGTTAACCTTGACTTTTCCTTTTTTTCGTGTCAGGTTTGTCGTACGGCTTGCAGATGTGGTGAAGGAGAGATACGAGTTTGTAGAGAAATGTTTTTGACCAAAATTCATTCTCATTTTCCATGAAATGGCACAAGCGAACCTCAACTTCTTGCATGCACCGAGAAGGAAAGAATTATACCATATCTTCTTTTTAAAAATGTGATGAACATCACGTCATTGATTCCATATTCTTTTTTTTTTTTTAGATTATCTGTTTTTACCTCTGATGCTGGCACATTCCCTTATAGACCCAATCCAATGACTTTTTTTTTTGTACGATTGCTCAAGAGAGGAAAAAAAAAACCAGGAAAAATTTCGCACGAATCAGGATTGCAAATTTCAGAATTGTTGACAACAGACTTGCCATGAGTCTCCATGATTTTGAAGGAAATTCCTTGAATGAATGGACTGTCTCCCCATATCCTGATAAAAGAATAATCCCTTTGGGTGGTTCCATAGATGGGTTTTTGATGGTGATGGCTAGCTTATTGGAGCATGCACTACCAAAGGTTGCCAATCTGGGTCCCATTTCATAAAACTTGTTATCAGTAACAACTGCCACATTTCTTTGACAAATTTGCTCTCAGCCAAACAAATGCAAGGATTTTAGTAGCTTATAACAACTATCGTAACTTGTTATTGATAATACGTTTTATGAATTAGGGCCCTGGTCTGTACTCTGTGTACAAACTGTGTGTATCAACCAACAAGTGCTACGCCAGGCAAGACTCCATGAGAACACCAAACAAGCTGTACTGGTTGTCATGGAAACCCTGCAGATTAGAAATGTGCACAGTGTACTGTAAAAGTGGAAATTTTCGCGCATTTTGCGCAACCCGAAACTAGCACGAAAATAAAAGCACGCAAATATTTTTGCTTGCCATATGTTCCAGTAGCTGAAGTCTTGATTCCGCAGAATTAAAACCTGCAAAACTCTTCTTACCCCACCAAGCACGAAAAATTAGTAGCGTGAAAATATCCACTTTTACAGTACATCATGAATACATGAAAAACAATGTGTTGTGAGAAAATCCGCCTTTCCAACTCCTCGTCCTTTTGTAGACAAAATTATCTTCTGTGATCTGACGAACAATTTTTTTTTTAGTTTCATGAGATGACATTGCACTTTATAGGAAAAAAACAAAGAAGTTCTTTTTTCTACAACTTCCTTTTGTTCAAAGCACACCGCATCATTATGTTTCCATTCGTCTATCAGTGGTATCACATCAAAAGATGTCTAATAAACTTTTGTCTTCACCAAAAATTTTGTTGTTAACCGCTTTCTCTCCCATATCCCGACAAATCAATTTCTGACCTGAAAGCAACGCCGTCTTCAGGCAAGAAGAAGGAGTGTGTAGTAAAGTCACGCTGTGGATCAACCGTGTCAAGTTTATTGTTGAAGTTTGTAACTGTCATCAAATGAGATATTATGATTTTGGTCTATCAATTCAAATCCTTGTTATCGCAGTGCCTTTCATAAATGAGCGGAATAAGAGATAGTTGTGTTATACATCAGTTCAGAACTTGTGTGATGATATTGTCATATGCATTTCTTCTTTCTTTTTTTCCAAACCAAAGGAATTTATGATCAATTACACTTGTTGAGATTGATCAGACTATCTTTTAGCCATGTTACTGACAGGAGTTGAGATGCTTCATGCCAAATCTGCTTGTATTACCAAGCAACAACTCATATTCTCTGTTTGCAATGTGCAACTCTTTTTATTGTTTTGCGTGTCTCATATTTTGCTTTTGAAATTACATTTAGAGAGATATATTATATTTCTGTTGTGGATGATGAAGAGTTATTTGGGTGAAAACATTCAGAAAAGCCAGTGTATGATGTCTTTTTTTTTTTTGTACTGCAATTATAGTGTTCTTGATAGTTTGAAGGCAACACAGAGTATATACGATTATCAGGTTGTTTTAACTCAATTTCTGAATTGTTATTATTTGTGGTGAGCAGTTGGAAGGAAAGCCTTGTAAGAATATTTGCAGCAAAGTACAAGTAGCTGAGAAAGAAGTGTTCAACTGATGTATGAAATTCAATTTCAGTTGTATGTGATTAGTATTTTCCTCAGCTTTCTATGACCTGTGCTTCCATTTGGCATAATCATTCTTGAAGGCTGTATTCTTTCACCGCAGGACATGCCTAAATCTTGATGAATTTTATGTCCTAAGTACTTTTATCAGAAGTTATCAGTCACACACATGAACAGACACATACTCGTATGGACACACACAGGTGATCGTTGCCAAATTTGCATGCATCGAATATGTACGGTTAGTCTACGCAATCGAGAGGCTCATTTTTTTTTAACATAAGGTGATGAAGAACATGCAAGTGAAATACAGCGGACTCCCAGTAAATCGAAGTCCTCGGGAATGGCAGTTTTCTCTTGTTATATCGAAATTTCGTTATAACTGAACAAATAAACAATAAAAAAACAAAGAGCAAATAATTTGGCGACCTGGATTTTAAATTTTTTATGACCGGAATTTCGTTATAACCGTGTTTTGTTATAATGGGAGTTCACTGTATATGATGTTTTCCTTTTAACCACACTTGAGTGGAAATTACAACGCCTAAGAAAACTAGTGGAATATTGTAACCACTGTAACTACAACCACTTCTTCTTTTTCTATTTCTTCTTCTTTACCTTCTCCTTACTCACTATCTCTCCCTTTCTTTCTCCTCTACCTTCTTCACATTCCTTCTCTCTCTCTCTCTCATCCCCTCTCACATTTTCCATGCCATGTAAAAGGTGTCCGTAATTGGTGTCCATCACTCCTTGTCATCATATGAAATAAGTTGTGTGTTGCTATCATATATGTTATTTTTAAAACTCTGAAATATCAAGATATTTGATCCCCCCCCCCCCTCCCCAAACTCCATCCCGCTTCTAAGCACCAATCTTCACTACTGTGAATTCCTACCTTGTCAAAGGCCCCATTGGTGTTCTGGAGACTTGATACAAACTTGGCTGGACATCTAGGAAGATAGAATTCAAACATCCTATATTCCCAAGATATCAGAGATGAGGAAACAAGAAAGTTTGTGACCTAAATGTAGGATAATTTTTCACATTGAGATAAAAATGTTGTGCAACTTTATTCTTGTGATATGTGGTCAATTTTAACATTTATGATAAGATGCTTTTGGAGATACTTCTTGTGTTTTGATACTCTTACTTTTGTATCTTTTTTTTTAATCTTTTGTTTTTCGAAAATGCCTTCAAATACTACACAGAGTACTACTTACTGTACATACTGTTTTGATCTAAAGTATGTCTCTTCTCAATCTCTACCGTCGAGGAGAATGTTTACAAAGTGATGCTGTTCCATGTGACCAGCTTGATAAAATGTCTTGCCTTGATACAATGTTTTTGCAATGCCTCTATACTTGTTTTGTCATCTTCTTTTAATCGAATACCTTGTGGTCGTCGATCTTTTGAAAGCTTGTCCAGTTTGGACTTACCGCATTGTGCTTCTGTATCTGGTAATTATGAATTATGTGAAGCACTTTCTGTGACATGCATATTATTAACTTATTGAGAAAAAAAGTGATCATTGACAGTGAGATTTTTATTAGAATTGCAGGTAAATCTATTTATAAAGATTTAGTTTTTCCTCACTGCACACTGGGTAACTTCATTAAGTTTTTGTCACATGTACTTTGATGTATTTTGCAGCTATATTATGATATTTATGTGATGTGCATTACTCATATAGCCATACGTGAGATATGGACAGTGAAAAAGAATGGAAGATGTGCGTATGTAGAGGGTTGTACATTTTTATTTGCCAGAAAAATGGTATCAAATATAATAAATTTGTGTCATGTGATTTAAAAAACAAATGAAAGGTGAAGTTATAGATGGCTGTTTGGTTGTTCAGGTGAAAATTTTGAATTTAGCTGTCATATATTCCAGAAAAGTTGTGCGAATGACTAAGTTATTTATGATCATATTGAAATGTATACCTCTTGATTTTTTGACCATTAATATCATTGGTTGAGACTGAAAGATTCATCGACTATAGTCAAAGAAAACCCTAAGAAGTCCATCTATCCTATTAGAAGGTTTCAGCTAATATTTGCCCATGCATTTAAAATACCAGACAGTTAATCACCCAAACATGGAATTTGATGGAAACTCAAGATAATTTTCCGTCTTGCAATTTCTTATTTCAGTATGTTATGAGGAATTTTGCGTAAGTGGTGTTTTTTTTTGTTTCATCATAATGTATGCAAGGGGCTTTGCCTTTTGTTAAGTTTTGATGATGCATCCGTATGAAGTTCACCCATCTCATTCACAGAGAACATCTCAACATACATTGACATAATCATTGCAACCATTACCACTGTACCACCGTCATCATTGTCGGTGGTGCTACTACTATCATTACCATCATCTGGATTTACAACCATTTCCCAACATCAATACCATCATCATCAGAATCGTCACCACAACCGCCACCACTACTTCATCATCATCAGAATCATCGCCACCACTAGCACCACCAATAGCATCATCATCAGTATTACCACTACCACCACCAGCAGTAGTGTCATCATCATCATCAGAATCATCACCACCAGAGACTTCAACTCTCCTGCTTTTCACGGGAGATCTCCCGCCAAAACCCCATTTTCACAATATCTCCCGTTCTCCCGCTTTAGATTTAATTTCTCCCGCCCTGGCTCTGTGTCTCGCGCTTGTATGGTTTTGTAGATGCCAGTCAATTTCATAATACACATGCATGTATAGCATCTGCATAGCTGCACATGATATATGAAATGAAGTTTTATTAAGCCAAAATGTATGATTTGATTCATTGAATTATTACTAACTTGGTAATGTATGTTGAAAATAAGCCTGAGATAGCACGAGAGAGCATCTATAGAACCTTATAATGACCCCAGGGACTTCGCGCACATCAAGTTGGAGTCTCCCGTTTGCGAGAGGTTCAGGCGGGAGAATCTCTAGATCAGAAGTTGCTTGGGGTTGGAGTCTCTACACCACCACCACCACTACCACCACCACCACCACCACTACCACTACCATCATCATCAGTATTACCACCACCACCACTCTCATCATCATCATCATCATCATCATCATCATCACTAAGAGGAGTAATTCACTCTGCAGTCAACCTCTTGCTGAATGGTACCTGAACTCCTTGGCTTATTAGATAATGTTTTCGTGCAGTTAGCCAGATTTACTCAAAACATAAAGGTACCCCTCTTTCCCCCCCCCCCCCCCCCCCCCCCCCCCCGGCATACACTGATCTGTATAGTTAACAGAGAAAGCTTGTGAGATGCGAGGCTAATCTTTTCTTTGTAAAATGAACTTTCATTCATAGTTCATGTTTTGCTAAGCTTCAAGTGAATTGTAATTTACAGCAGCTCTTTATTTTCCTTTCTTAGAGCAATCGGGAACATGGAGTTCTTGATTGTGCATGATGGATCCTTAAAAAGAGCATGTGTTGTGCCATTATTTGTTAACATGATGCTGTTTGTTAAAACTATTGCTGGTTTAACTCTTCAGAGAAAACCTGTACTGGACACAAAATCTAAAAGCCTGATGCAAACTGTCCAATGATTTGTTCCCATCTTTAAAAAAAAAAAAAAAATGATATGGCTGGATGTGGAATATGGAGCAATGTTAACGAGTGTGGATGATTTTAGATGGTATATATGTGATGCAAACAATTTCACCCTAGTAGCAGTGTAAAAGAACTTATCACCATTTTTGATAAAGAAATAACATTTATGAACCCTTCCATGTTTTAAAATTTAATGCATTCTTTAAATGCATTCTGTAGCAATGTCTGGGAGAATTTTATATATGAAAGTATGGATATTTCTTAAAGTGGGCTTTTTTAAAAATCAAAGATAATCAATACTTTGATGTCATGATGCAGGCCTCAATGTGTGGATATAAATCTGGAATATTTAAATGTAAAATCCTCATCTTTTCAGAGTTGTATATATTTTTTCTCTTATGAGTGAGGCATCTTTGTGAGCAGAACAGTGACATGTAATACTGTTGGGTGCCCAAATGAAAGTGCTGGCAATAAATTGAGGACAAATTAAAAGACTGGGCAAGAAATGAATTGCTTGAGTATTTCTTGTTGTTGTTGCATACTGTCTATTATGTTGGACTCTCAATGAAGACTTTTAAACACTCTACATGTGTTAAGTCATGGGCCTATCACCAAGGACTAAGCCATGAGTAATGATAGATATTATGCATACATATATATATATATGTACATTATACATACATATCTATGCCTACCTATTAGTATCTATCTATCTATCTATCTATCTATCTATCTATCTATCTATCTATCTATCTGTCTGTCTGTCTATCTAACCATCTATCTATCTATCTATCTATCTATCTAACTATCTATCTATCTATCTATCTATCTAACTATCTATCTATCTATCTATCTATCTAACTATCTATCTATCTATCTATCTATCTAACTATCTATCTATCTATCTAACTATCTATCCATCTATCTATCTAACTATCTATCTATCTATCTATCTATCTAACTATCTATCTATCTATCTATCTATCTAACTATCTATCTATCTATCTATCTATCTATCTATCTATCTATCTATCTAACTATCTATCTATCTATCTATCTATCTAACTATCTATCTATCTATCTATCTATCTATCTATCTATCTATCTATCTATATGTCTGTCTGTTTGTGTGCCTCTTTACCTATATTTCTATTTACCTGCTATTTATAGGCCCTCTACCAGGTAACTCTTTATTTACATATTACTAGTAAGAGTTTTGTAGCAAAACAAGTTAACTCAGTTGTGTGAGATTTGTGATTGAAGCTGCTAAAAGCAAAAAAAAAAAAAAAAAAAGATAAATGATGGGATATTCTTACTCATAACTTGAAGATTATTTCTTTATAATGATAATGTAACAAGTGAGGTATCACTGGAAAGGGTTTGTTTTGCTCTATCTGAATATGGACTTCAAAATGTTTAAAAATGACAATTAGTCCGTTCTGTGATCAAACTCAGAGTTAAAAGGGGCCCGAGCTTTCAATCCTAGCAGAATCTTTTTCAAGGGCAAAATGACAAACGGGCAGGGAAAGCAATCACGTGATTATAAGGACTACACACAACAAGAACAGCCATGTGGAGGGCTAGGGACACAGAAGGGAAGGGTTGGAGGTCATGGGCAAGGAGCCCAACAGGTAAAGGGAGGGGGATTAGAGCAGAGGAGGATGGACAGACAAAAGGCAGAGGAGGGTCAGTGATGATCCCAAGGATCTCAGGGGGCAACCTGTGAAGGATAAGGATGAATAGGGAGGCAACATCAAACAAGATAAGGAACACAGAGGGATAAAGAAAGGAATGAAATAGCAACAGCATGAGTGGGGGGGGGGGGGGGGGGGGGGTGCGGAGCAAGCAGAGAGCTCCAACCTGGTGCACTAAAGAAGCCGCACAAGAGAAAGTGAGAGTAAATGCAAGTTACCAAGCAGATCAAGGTATATATAAAACAATAACAATGATAATAATAATAACAATAACAATGATAATCATCATCATCATAATAATGATAATAATGATAATGATAATAATAATAATAATAATAATAACGATAATAATAATAATAATAATAATAATAGTAATAATAATAATAATGATAATAATAATGATAATAAAAACTGTGATCAAACTCTTTACATATCTGTCTTTTTTATCTATTTACCTGCCTATGCTCATTATCTATCTTTCTATGTTACATTAAATGTTTACAATACATATCT